>NC_135234.1:673764551-674014551 GCF_051348905.1 Ranitomeya variabilis
GAAGAAAGAGCTTTTGTAGCTTTAATAAAATCCTTTGAATGCTTATAAAAGTCCACATAAAACGTGACCGAGCAAAGCCCGGGCTCAGCCCCTGCAGCCCCCTCCCCCGGTCCTGCCTCTACCTACTCGGGCCGCTGCTGCCTTTGCTGCTCTCCTTGTTGTTGACAGACGAGGATGAGGCTGAGGATCCGGGGTTGGTGTTTTCCTCCTCGTCTTCCTGGTCAAGTCCTTGGTCCCCTCCGGCTGACAGGGCGCTAGATTGGGGGTCAGTGTCCAGCTTGGGGTCGCCCTTGGGCACACAGTCCTCTGTCTGGTTGTCAGTGGCACAATACGCATTGTCAAAGAAGCGATCAAAGCCCTGGGGCAGCACCGTGTTCTTGCTCATGCTGGTGTAGAATCCTGTGGACGGATGGCTGGAGTTGGGGTGGTGGTGGTGGTGGTGGTGGTGGTGGTGGCTGTAGACGCTTTCGTTTTTCATTAGCATTTCGGTCATGCTGGAGGAAGGAGGGAGGCACTCTCTGTGCATCAGATCCTCAGCTGCGGGGTAGCAGGAGGCATAATTGCTCCTAGGATGCCATTTACTGGAAGGGTCTAGACTGTAGGAGACCTCCCTGACTGGCTGGGAGAGGTTGGTGGAGTAGGGGTAGGAGATCTGCCGTGAGGGGGCCTGGGGGAGGAAGGATGACACAGTGGAGAATTCGGGGACATAGTAGGTGCAGCTGGGGAGGTACAGATTGGAGGTGCAGCCTGGTCGATCTCCAAATTCTGAGCTCCTCTCCTTGCGCGTCTGGGAGCAGAAGTTGCTCAGGTTGACCGAGTTAAACATCTTTCTCCCTTTCTGGCTCTATAGATAGATGTTTTGGAGGCGATCTGCAGAGGGGGAAAAATTTGGGAAGGCTGGATGACGCGCTGTCCGTCTAAGTCTCTCCCCAGGAGCACGTGATGCCCCAGTAGATATCGCCATATATCAGTCCCGGGCACTTAGATGCGTAGGAGGGTTCACTTAGGTAAGATCGCACCGACGTTCAACAACGATTGGTTTTCAAACACCGCAGAAACATTATGAAAATCAATTGCAGATTTGTATTCATCTCTTTTTTTTTCTCTCTTTTAGGCAACTCCCCTTGTGAGCAGGAGAGGCAGTAGAAGGAGCATTTCAGGGGGCGGCTGGGAGGGAGAATGGGGAAGGAGCAAAACGGGGGGGGGGGATTGGGTGGGGGGCTTTTGAAGTTTTCAATTTGGTCTCTGCTTTCTAGATTTTGCTCCCCTGTCACGGGGATTTGCACTCACTAGAAATAGGTCAAGTTTTTTTTTCCCACCTAATGCTTCAAACTTTGAGGGGGACACATAGTAAGGCTTTTCTGGATAGATCAAATGCAACTGCTGGGGGGCACACAGGTTTTGGGGTCAGCAAGTCTTAAAACATTTGTAAAATGCAGCTTAAGTGCAGAGACGCATACATCTGTAGACAATTGATGTTACCTCTGGGCTCAGTATGGGGAGAGTTATCAGGCGTCTTCTCATAACTAATTGCTTTTCTTAAGGATATTGTTTTATGTCAGCTATAGAATAAATCAGCAGCACGTTGGAGGTAGAGACCTTCAAATAAGCCAGGCTTAACATGACAAAACGCGGACCTCAGAGTTCAGAGCTCACCTAGCATGGAGCCAGGGCCGCCGGTGTCCAAGCACATTACACAGGCTTGTAAAACCCCACCACCGCAATGGGTGGTATGGAGGCACCACTGCCAGGCAGCACTGCAAACACAGCCCTGGCATGGCCCAAAGGGTGCACCCTTATTATAGGAGGTGCATATCAGGGGATATATATAGTATGAAAGATATATATATATATATATATATATATATATATATATATATATATATATATATATATATATATATATATATATTGCATCTTAATGCTGTACTACTGAAAAATAGCTGTAAAGGAGAAACAGAAGTTGATCTCCATAATACACAGCAGCTACTATCTATCTATCATCTATCTATTATCTATCTATCATCTATCTATCTATCTATCTATCTATCTATCTATCTATCTATCTATCTATCTATCTATCTATCTATCCATCCATCCATCCATCCATCCATCCATCCATCCATCCATCTATCTATCTATCTATCTATCTATCTATCTATCTATCTATCTATCTATCCATCTATCTACCTGTCTATCTAGCTTTTGTCTTCCTACATATGTCTATATTCCCACATTTTACATATGAATCTAAGCAATTCATTTCCCTCTTCTACATCACCTCGTTACTCCCAGCATTAGAAACGCAACTTATTCATGTTTACGAATTCATACATACATTTTCAGAGCTGAAGTTATATTTTTAATAACATAAGTAATGTATATTATTAAATATTGTTAATAAATTCTATTGGTGCATGTGCCGCATTTTTACATATACATAAAACGAAAATATTGTGTATTTCGTTAATCTACAACGTAGGACTGATTTAGCTACTGGATATAGTATTTAATGGAAATGAAAAGGAAAATATCTAAAAAAAAAAAGTATATTATTGAATAAAAAACAGTAAAAATAAATCAATAACTGGACGTGCAGATACATGCATATATATGCATATACATACATCTCGGATCTATATATATATCTGTCTGTCGGTTCGCTATATATAAAACATACTCAGTGAATCATCTTTAAATTTCCATTCACATGTATCCAGT
Source organism: Ranitomeya variabilis (assembly GCF_051348905.1). Lineage (NCBI taxonomy): Eukaryota > Metazoa > Chordata > Amphibia > Anura > Dendrobatidae > Ranitomeya > Ranitomeya variabilis. Next base: position 673,767,273 of record NC_135234.1, read on the forward strand.
CTTGTAAATGTAATCTGGTCCTATTTGCACAATTACAGCAAATAACCCCAGTATAACAATCTCCATCGCTAAATCACTGAGATTTTGAATTTTAACTTGAAGCAGAATCTAATAAAAGAAGAGCCATAAAGATAACCTGGAGCGGATACCAGAGAAACACAGCCTATCTGTGCTTCTGGAATTAGTTCTGATGGTATTGTTTCATTTCTGGAAAGTGTACACTTCAGTGGCCTCATGGATCAACCGGGAATGATCAGTGCACCGTCCATATGCAGGGACATCCTAGAAACATCATCAGCTCAACTCTTGGGGTTTGCAATTTACCTGTCTTACACTGGGAATGTCGCCTGCAGCGCTCAAGTTTTAATTAAAGTGTCACTTGTGGTTTTACTTGGCATTTGATAGACCTGATACAAACTAATAACCTTAAGCTATTGTTTATGGGAGTCGTTACTTCATGCAGCCTATCATCCATTACAGCATAGACAGCCACAATATCGAGTATAATGTACAGAGAAGCTTAAGATGGACATACATCGTGTGAGTGTGTGTGTGTGTGAGTGTGTGTGTGCATGAATGTGTGTATACATGTATGTGCAAATGGGTGTATGTTAGTGTACATATAAATTTGTATTAGTGTGAGTATAAATGGGTGTGTGTATGAATGTGTGCGCATTAGTGTGTGTAAATCTGAGTATTACTGTGTGTATGTATAAATATGTGTGAGTATTAGTGCCTGTGTATGTATAAATATGTGTGAGTATTAGTGCCTGTGTGTGTATAAATATGTGTGTATTAGCGTGTATAAATGTGTGTATATTAATGTGTGTGTATTATTGTGTATAAATGTGTGTGTATTAGTGTATGTGTAAATCTGTGTATTGCTGTCTGTATAAATGTGTGTGTATATTAATGTGTGTATGTATTAGTGTGTATAAATGTGTGTGTATTAGAGTATGTATATATATATATGTATTAGTATTAGTGTGTGTAAAAATCTGCATATTTGTGTGTATACATGTGTGTATTAGTGTGTGTATAAATATGTATTAGTATTAGTGTGTGTATAAATCTGCATATTAGTGTGTGTATACATGTGTGTATTAGTGTGTGTATAAATGTGTGTGTATTAGTGTATGTATAAATATGTGTGAGTATTAGTGTGTATAAATGTGTGTGTATTAGTGTATGTATAAATATGTCAGTATTAGTGTGTATAAATGTGTGTGTATTAGTGTGTGTTAAATAATATGTGTATGTATTAGTGTGTACAAATGTGTGTATTAGTGTATGTATAAATATGAATGAGTATCAGTGTGTATAGAAGTGTGTATTATTGCGTGTTAATGTGTGTATGTATTAGGCTACGGTCACACTATCAGTATTTGGTCAGTGTTTCACATCAGTATCGTAAGCCAATACCAGGAGTGGGTCAAAAATACAGACTTGGTGACGTGTTTCTATTATATTTTTCCTGTGCTTTGTTCTACTCCTGGTTTTGGCTTGCAGATACTGATGTAAAATACTGACCAAATACTGCTAGTGTGACCGCAGCCTTAGTGTGTATTAGTGTGTGTATAAATATGTGTGCGTGTTTATAGCAATACATAAAGTTATCTCTCTTTCTCTCTGACTGTAACCCTTTTCATCTGCAGCTGTGGACATTATATATTAGCCCATATAGGTGCCATAGGCAGCCCACCTTAAAACTCAACATATCCATTGTAAAGAACTTGGATATGATAACGTATATAGGGGATATGTGTAATAAATGTATTATGAGGGTGAATCAATAGAAGAATTACACAATATCACAAGGCACAGGAGAATAGGATGCAGAGCACAGCCCATGGAGCTAGCTATTAGTCAGTCTGGGAATTGATGTTTTCCAGTAATGGCTGTAGTAGAATGGCACCTCACATTAAATGTGCAGATCACTTAAGCCTGACCTATGCTTTGTCGCTTAAACCAAGTTAAGAGTAAAGATTTCATAGCTGACTGCAAGGTTCTGCAGCAGAGACAGCTGGGGAGTCAGAGCACTTGAATTTGACCAATGTCAATTTCCTGACCACCATAAAACCCTGAATAGAGCAGCAGTCTGGGATTTTCTTTAGGTGCCCCAACCCCCAGAGCTTTAGCAACACCACTCTACCCCATGTGCATAGCCCAGCTAACACACAATCGAATCTTTACTATCCACCCCCTGTTCATACTGTTGTGTTTAGGGAATTTTCTGTTAAATAAAGTCTGAAAAGTAAAAGTTTATATCTTAGTTCTGGAGCTATAATTAATAACGCTTTCATTCAGTGTCTAATTATAGGCTTCCTTAGATTAATCTTGCTTTTCCAGACAAATCTGTATGAATGAAGTTGTAAAATAAGCAGATAATACAAGAATATATTCTGATTACTTGGGAGGATAATGATACTTTGCACACACAAATCCATATACTGAATTATAGGTATAAAAGGGGCTATATGCTACTGAATTAATCTGCTGTTCAACCTCAAAATATAGGTACATTAAAATGGTGTCACAATGCTAAACCAATTTATTTAGAATAGTTTCTCTCCCACAATAGACACATTTAATAATTAATACTTGCATCTAATAATACGACAGTTGACATCCAGTCTAGCACTATTGACAGACAGGACCTTCTAACATGCCATTGTTAACAAACTATCAATATACAAGACATATTTCCATATGCTCAGGTATCTTAGACGAAGAAGAAGAAGAAGAAAAAGAACAAGGAACCAGTATTTTTACGTCGCTTTTTTTTCTTTTCTTTTCTTAATATTTCTTGTTTATACTGCCAATGGTGATATAAAACCTTCCAATAGAAAATCAAATATATCTAAACATCATCTACTATCTATCTATTTATCTATCTATCTGTTATATATCTCCTCTATCTATTTATTATCTATCTATCTATCTATCTATCTATCTATCTATCTATCTATCTATCTATCTATCTATCTCTCTATCTATTAATCTGTCTATTATATATCTATTTTCTATCTATCTATTACATATCTCATCTATCTATCTATCTATCTATCTATCTATCTATCTATCTATCTATCTATCTATCTATCTATCTATCTATCTATCTTATGATAATTTATAGACATGTGCTAGAACATCCATAGTGATTGTTTTCCATAGCTGTCTCCCTGCCTGGACAGGCATTCTGCATTCTATAGGTGAAGAAGCACATAGAACAGTGCGGGCAATGGAAGGATCTGTTAGTAAATATTTGCGCCTTTCCTCCTTTCTGCAGCATTCTTCCGTTTATGACTTGTCTGTGAGATGCTTTTAAGTAGACGTTTCCCCACCAATCCAGTGCCGTAATTACTTCCTAACTATGAGTTCTGGGCACAAGAAAACAACTGCAACCCGCAGCCATAAACAAAGATTATCAAATACCGCCTGGGTGTAAAGGGAAACCAGGATTGCGGCAAAATAGCCACAAGTGGTAAACGTGGGCAAATATTAATGCCCCCACATGGCAGAAACTACACATTTTATTGGATGTAGTCCAGACAGAAAGAAAAGATACAGAAAGATAAAATGGATAAAAAAAAAGATGGCTATAGAAAGATAATAATACTGATATTTAATGTTATGTATAAAGGTTGTATATTAGGACTATGGGATAAAACAAAAGATATATTCAGATACATAGACATATAGAAGAATGACATTTAAAAGTATATAATGCACTATATATATGAGGAGAAAGAAAGAAAGAAAGAAAGAATGAAAGAAAGAAAGAAAGAAAGAAAGAAAGAAAGAAAGAAAGAAAGAAAGAAAGAAAGAAAGAAAGAAAGAATTGCAGCAATGAGGGTTGACACAGAGAAGAGGGGGAGGGAGGAGGAAAAGGCAAAGAGGGGATTAGAGACAGAAAAAAAGACAGGAGGTGTGAAAGAAAAAGACAGAAAGGGTAAACATGTCTAAAATAACAAAGGGTATAAAAAGGGAGACATTGAGAAAATAAGAGAGGGTGAAGGGAGAAGAGATAGAGAAATAGCATGAGAGAAGCTTAGAGAAAGAGGGAGACTGGTTTTCTTTACACTTGAGCTGTAAGTTCCATATCATATGGAATCAATAGAGATAAAAGCAGGTAACTTGTATCCAGAGCCACACACACTGCAGCTTTGTAGCAGGGTGGTATTGGAACTGGAGTGCTATGATTCAGGCTTTAATGGTGGTTTAAGGTATATGATTGTTGTTTAATTAATGATGAATATATCCAGAGCAAAAACCTTGCCACTTATCTACATAATCCTAATTACACGTATACCAAATGCTTCAATATAAACGGAGAGCCAATAAAGGAATATATATCTATATTTATAAAGATTATTTAAACAACCACAATGAATTAGTGGTTTCAATTAAATGAACATTCTGTATGAAAATGGATCGTACCATTGAGACTCGTGGGTATATTGGGACTTAACTGTTTACACTGTGTTTTATTATTACATTTGCTGTAATCACAACCCACTTGATTAGAGGTTTAACATAGATATAAAACTATCTATTATCTATCTATCACCTATCTATCATCTATCTATCTATCTATCTATCTATCTATCTATCTATCTATCTATCTATGTAGACAAATCAATGTGCAATCAATCTTTTGTCTACTATTAAAAGGACTTAGTCAGAAATTTCTGTCCCTCTTAAGATTATAGTGCTGCTTCATTTCTTTTTGAAAAATATTTATCTATTAATTATCTATCTATCTATCTATCTATCTATCTATCTATCTATCTATCTATCTATCTATCTATCTATCTATCTATTATCTATCATCTCCTATCGATCGACTTCTCGTTACCCCCCCAACAAAAAATATCTATTTGTAATTTTTTTTTACAAATGTATTTTTGTGATAATCTGCATCTACCCCTTATTATTTATATTGTCGTAAAATAGTACTTATAGTTAAACTTAGACTTCAAATCAATATTTCATAATCTATGAAAAATAAGAACCAAAGCGACCGAGGCATATTGTAAAGTGAGTACAGACACTTCTCGGCCTCTGTATTATAATATATCTGCTCCGATTTGCAGAAAGGGTAACAAGGGCCTTTAACTTTACAGTTGTAGAACTATAAGACCAATCATGACCTCAAGGAATAACCTAGTTCCACACTCCTGCTGGCATCCGTGTATGATATGAACAAGTAACTAACTGCATAATAAATACAACTACATGAATGTGATGTTATTACCTACAAACCAAATCGATTCATAAGGAATCAGGGGCCATAGTGTTTGTATAGGTGATAGGTAAATGGCCCATAACACCAGGTGGTAAAGCAATGCTATAATAATATCAGATTCTACAAGGCAATTTACAATTATTATCATTATTTAGGAAAGTTCTTCATTAAATATTGATGACTATAGAAACTTGTATGTAGGATTCATGCTGTGTATGATAGAGCATTGGTACATTCTTCATACATGACCAGTATAAGGATATGTTCCATGTGCATGAAGGGGTCTTGACTCAGACCAGCTTCTACAAAGTTTTGATGTAAATATTCAAAATCGCCATCTAGGTGCAAGTTCCTGTCTTGATTACACAAAAAAAATGTGAACCAAGTCACAAGACAACATACATAGATCAATTTCTGTAATTCAAGAAGTTTAGCAACACATCTGGCAAAAAATGGGGTCCTGGCCACAGATTGTACAGATTAGGTGCAGCTTTAAAGAACAGATCTGTCCATTAATGCCATGTCCAACACAGACAACCAGTGCTCAGTGTATATAACAAGACTTCCCTTTAAGAACAGAACACATTGCATTCATCTCCACTGTTTCAAATGAAATCAAGCAGCCTGTGACCAGTCACTGGGCCACTTAGTAAGGGCTTTCATGCCCTATGTAATCACATTAGTAAAGGGTATATTGGACATCAATGAGGAGGAATATATCCACTGACATAAAAATATGCAGCTTTGTCCCAGACGTTATCACACCTCACTACACTGAAGGAACTTGGAAAACATATAGTGTCCAAAATAGAAGAGACTCTCAGTGCATGGTAATGGAACTATGGTGAAAACTCCCAACCTATAATAAGGTCACCCAACTTGTAATCACAGGTATCTTCAAAAAAGACTGTCAATACTAAACATAGAATGCAACGACGTAATCATACTTAGATTGATATTGATCAATATATATATATATATATATATATATATATATATATATATATCCATATCCATCTATATCTATCTATCTATCTATCTATCTATCTATCTATCTATCTATCTATCTATCTATATTAGGTAAATCCCTAGTGTGTGTGTGTGTGTATATATATATATGTATATATATATATATATATATATATATATATATATATATATATATATATATATATATATATATATATATATGGGACATCTATCAGGCATCTTGATTAGGACCAATCACAAGCACAGCCCATCTACATTGACTGTGTGTGCAGCTTACAGAGTTACATCAGTGGGTGGATGAGCTGTGTTTGCCATAGTCGGTGGATGAGCTGTGTTTGCCATAGTCGGTGGATGAGCTGTGTTTGCCATAGTCGGTGGATGAGCTGTGTTTGCCATAGTCGGTGGATGAGCTGTGTTTGCCATAGTCGGTGGATGAGCTGTGTTTGCCATAGTCGGTGGATGAGCTGTGTTTGCCATAGTCGGCGGATGAGCTGTGTTTGCCATAGTCGGTGGATGAGCTGTGTTTGCCATCCGGCCTTATCAGAAGCCTCACGGTCGGGTGCAGAATACTATAACTCCAGCTCTGCTCCATCTTCCCATCTGCCCCTTCCTGTTTGCACTTTGGGAAGGCACAGGCGAGGAGGGGTGTTTGCATTTCTTTCTTACCCATTCCTTTGCATTGGTTTCTGCAGTGGATATTTCACTGCTCAGATAAAGTGTCATTGGCTTTTTTCCTGCGTGACGTGACATCCTTTCCTCCAGAGAAGACGTGCTGTTCGCAGATTTCGGGAAGGAATTCTCCTCTGAAGGTTGGATCTGCCATCAGCATGACCTTGGCCAGGTCTCCTCTCCATAGTCTTGTGGGGAAATCAAGGTTAGGACAAGCCATGGGAGTCTATGCCAATGTTTACCAGGCATTTCCCCTTTAGCCTTGTTGTGACAAAAGGGCTGAAGATGGAGGACCCGCAGCCATATAAGGCAGGATGCTAACTTGACCTTCACTTTGCACACTGCTCCTCCCACCCAGACAGACAGTGGTGAACACCAGCAGACAGAGGCTGACAACACTACACATCCCTAAAGCCCCAAACAGCAGCCATCACCTAGGTGTGAACAGTAATGCATTGCTGGGCTACTATTCCAAGACTGCTACTTACAAAACAAAAGTTGACCTAACAATTTTGGGACGGGACAGGGTAATAATGGGAATAATAGCTGCTCCTTTAGGATGGGGGAGAGCAGGGGAGAAATGGGAAGCCAGGAGAGCTAATGTATGCCAGATCTCGTGGGGTGGGCTGATCTGCCACATCCGGAACACTCTGCACAGGGAGAATGGGACTGGAATTTGTAGTGAGGGATAAAGGAAAAATAAAACAATAATCCCTTCTTCCCAGCCAGTCATTTCATGTGTCTGCACCAAGAGCACTGCTCCCTTCTCTACAATGCACCTTTCTGTGAAGAAATTCTTAAAGTCAACTTAGAATAGACCCAGAAGCCCCTAGTATCACACAGAAATAGAAGAAAGTCCTGATAAACCTGGGAAATGAGGATAATGCATATAGTATAATTAATTATCTGTTCTATGGAACTATCTGTGTGCTATACCCAAGACACACACACAGACACACACATACACAAAGGTACACACATACATATGCACAAATACAGACACACTCAGATACACGCACACACATATAGATACAAACACACATATATACACACACGCACCACACATATACAAAGCTACACACATACACCCAAATACAGACACACACATACAGACACACACACACACACTCAGATACACACACACATATAGATACAAACAAACACACATATATACACACACACCACACATATACAAAGGTACACACATACATACACACAAATACACACACATACAGACACACACACACACTCAGATACACACACATATAGATACAAACAAACACACATATATACACACACATACCACGCATACACAAAGGTACACACATACATACATACAAATATGTACAGACACACACACACACACACACACACACACACCACACAGACACACACACTCAGATACACACACATATAGATACAAACATCACAAACACACATATATACACACAGACACACATACAGATACACACACACAGATACATATACATACATGCACACACGGATATAGACATACACACATAGATACAGACATACAAACACACAGACACACACAGATATAGACATACACACACAGACACACACACAGATACACACAGACACACGGTTATAGACATACACACATAGATACCGACATACAAACACACAAAGATACACACTCAGGTATAGGAACACACACAGATACACATACGCACACAGATACACTCACAAACACATATATAAACATACACAAATTTACACACATACATACACACAAATACATACACACACATACAGACATACACACACATATGCGTACAGAGATACACACACACACACACACACACACACACACACACACACACACACACACACACACACACACACACACACACACTCATACACACATCATACAAGTAAACTGTGTATCACTTAGAACTAATCTGCATATTTATAGATGCACATGCACACAGTAAATTAATTAATTTACGTATGTACATCGAAAGACATGTAGATAAAATTAGATGCCATATACATACATTTACTACCGTGATTAGCATCTGTGCAGGATAAACACATTTATCACATTGTATCTATCTATCTATCTATCTATCTATCTATCTATCTATCTATCTATCTATCTATCTATCTATCTATTATCTATCTTGCCACACCATATCGGCTAATAAAGTCCACTTTTTTTTCATCATTTATTGGAGTGCTGCCTCCTTTTTATTTTATTTTTTATTGTGTATACAAATGGATATTTGTTTGGAGGGCCCTGCACCCTTAATTTTTCTATACGGTGCTGTTCCATTTTTTTTCTTCTGTCTATTTATCTATCTATCTATCTATCTATCTATCTATCTATCTATCTATCTATCTATCTATCTATCTAATATCAATCTATCGACGTCTTGTGCTTATTCACGGCGCGAAGCAGTGGCAAATAACAGACAAGATAAAACATATTGTGTATATATAAAATGTGCAATACAATACAGTGCACACGTTAAACGTCTGTGTATAATCTGTGTTAATCAGTATATATATATATATATATATATATATATATATATATATATATATATATATATATACCCCCAAAAAATCACAATGTATAAATAGACTTATATTGTAATATTGTATGGCTGTGTGTAATATATATATATATATATGTATATATATATATATATATATATATATATATATATATATATATATATATATATATATATATATATACATGTATAACGTTTATGCCCTGTTTGTTGATCTGCCTGATTATTTTTCACATTTTCTACAGCTTACTTATTCACACAAATAGAGGTGCAAATCAGCTTCTACATTTTCTTAGAATTAAGAAACTCCATAGATCTTTGGTTTCAATTCGCTCCTTAATAGAATTAAAAATAGTAGAATAAAATACAATCCACCCTGATCCGTTTTTTTTTACATATTTAAAAATTTAGAATTGTAAAATCTGTAAATGACCGCTCCATGATTATAGACTAGAATAACTATTGCACCAACCGCTTTATACAGCGTAATCGGCGAACCCTTATTTTCTTGTTCAAATTCTGCAGTATTAGCATTGACACTGCTTGTATATTTACCAGGGTGATTATTAATGTTATTATTAGTGGCCATAATTCTGTAGTGAATATCTGTAGCTGTATTTATGTTGCTGTAGACGAAAGGATTTTAAAGCAACACAATGATCACGGCAGAAGCCGAGGAGGCCGCGGCAAGACCTGTGTGCAGGCAGGAGTGCGCACACCCAGTTCACCCACTAGGAGTCCTTTTTTTCAAACAAAATGTATTTTCTGGTGTCTCCTAGGCAAGGGAAACAGAATGCAGAAATGTGCTGGGACAAAGATCCAAGGAATGCAAATAGGGTGGGGGAATAATAGATAAAGCTAGATGGACAGATAGACAGACAGATAAATAGATGGATGATGGATAGATAGATAGATAGATAGATAGATAGATAGATAGATAGATAGATAGATAGATAATAGATAGATGGACAGATAAATAGATGAATGATAGATAGATAAATGGATGGATGGATACATAGATAGAAAGATAGATAGATAATAGACAGATAGATAGATAATAGATAAATAAATAATAGACAGATAGATAATAGATAGAGAGATAGATAATAGATATACAAACATAGATATATGTAAAAGCAAGAGGATAGAAAACAATAGAATATATAGATGAGATTGCAAAGACAATAATCTGTTCAGTCTTGTAGTCAGTTTCTAATAGTAGCCAGCAATGAGCTCACAGCTAGTTGTCTGTCTGTCTGTCTGTGTGTCAGGCCGTCCTGCTAGCGCCCAGGACACATCTGAAGAGTGACCCCGACCTCTCTAGTGTTACTATGGTGAGCAGTCTCTTTTTTTTGTCGCAGGACTAGTTCAAGTTGAAATATTTGTCTCTAGGATCCGAGGAGACGACTGTTTAATGTCTGAATGCATGACAATAATATATATGAATCCACAGGGGAAACAAATTCAGAAATTTGGGTGATAGAACAGACCTCATTATTTATATATATTTTTTTAAATCACAATGTATTGAGTTGGCACAGTTATTATTATTATTAGTACTACTACTACTACTATTATTACTACTGTTACTACTACTAAATGTGCAAAATCTATACACTGTGTTTAAAAAAAAAAAATAAATAACGAGGCCTGTTCTATCACCCAAATTTCTAATTTTTCAACATTTTAGTACAAGAATTATTGTAATTATGTACAAAGAATTCGACTATGAAAGAGTTAAATCACTCCCTATATTTTTTTTCTATAAATCATAGAAATATAATAGAAATAGTAAAAGTAATTATAGAAATAGAATATGTATCTGATCATAATAATTATCACATATAGAAATATATAAATTATTAAAGAGAATACACTTATTGGAGTACTGTTTAAAAACACATATTTGTACAGATTCTGCCATCCCGCTTCTTCTCCCCTTTCTTTTGTTCCTTCCCATTTATCTGGCGACACCAGAACCTCCAAGGAACCGGGTCAGAGAAGGCTGCACATTGCGCCCTTCCATCAGTAGACTCTAGCAAAACACTGCTGACAACTGATGCTGTTTGGACATCAGATATCACCGGACGAGGCACAAGAATACTGACCCTTATCCAAAGGATGAGAAAACAGACTTTACAATAAAATATATATTTGTTTAATTTATTATTATTAATAATAATAATAATAATAATAATTAATTTATTCATTAACTGCTTACTAACATAGGGCCAAATACTTTGCAGAAACAATGTAACAATGTAATATTCTGCATTACAGGTACTTTTAAGGCGAAGCAGCTGGGGGCGCCTGGTGCATGCTAAATATTCATCACTCAGAGCTGACTGCAAGTAATAAAACCAAATAAAATTACATTGTGACTAAGCCTGAAATCTCATGTGAGAAAGAAGAGAACAATATATACCATACAATAAAATCAGCTCGCCTTGATATACACAATAATCTAGACAAAGTTCACCATTTCGATTTGTTTCTCTTTTTTGCAGCAATACTGATTAATCTATTAATACATTTGCTTCCTTGGGTTGTAATTTTCCATAAAATACTATTAAATACTTTTATAGAGTAATTAATCTTTCATAAAATGCCACCACAACACATTACTATATCCAAAAGTTTGAGAAATAAAGTGTATGTGAAAAGTCACGACTCACAAGTGGCTGCTAGGGGGGGCTGCAGCTCCTCCAGACCACTGGTGGAAAGGAGACTGGCAATGTGACTGGGAATCTTATTGCCTGAAAAGATAAACCTTTCTTTACACCGTGTGATCTTTTAATTGCTACTGGAAGAAATACTGTGCATCAAATCAGCTCCAAGATGCAGCCCATCTTTATTCAGAGCAGATCTGAGACTGCAACAAAGGAGCATCTCTGGCCCCAAGACCCTTCACAAGTCGGTGATCTCATGGAGGTCTGCATGAGCCAAGCTCTCAGAAACCAGAGAAAAAGGTAAAAAAACCATGAGAGCTCGTAGTATCTATGGTGGTCAATGTTGGCAATCCATGTCACCAAATAAGTAGTATATGACAAGGACCCAAGTCATGAAGAAAAATCAGAGTGAAATACAAAGTAAAATAATAAACCACAACGCGTCAGCATTGTTATATAATATGAGGTGTAGTGATCATATATATAATAAGAACATCATATCAATGCTGATGTGAACAAAAAGTTGCAAATAAAATAAATTAAAATACGTATGTGTACACACACACACACACACACACACACACACACACACACACACACACACACACACACACACACACACACACACACACACACACATATATATTTATATACACACACATAGAAACACATTACACACACATACATATATATATATATACACACACACACACATGACACACATACACACACACATATATATATATATATATATACACACACACACATGACACACATACACACACATACTCAGACATACACACATATATATACACATACACACACATATACACACACATGACACACATACACACATACATATATATACACACACAACACACACACACGCACACATATATATTTATATACACACACATAGAGACACATTACACACATACATATATATATATACACACACACGACACACATACACACATATATATACATACACATATATACATACACATACATATATATACACACACCCACACACATATATATACACACACACATGACACACACACGTATACACACACACATACACACACATATATACACACATGACACACACACATACACACACATATATATATATGCACACACATGACACACATACACACATACACAGACGCACACATACATATATACACACACATATATATACACACATGACACACACATACACACATACATATATATATACACACATATACACACACACACGACACACACACGACACACACACGTATACACACATACACACACATATATACACACATGACACACACACACATACACACACACACATATATATGCACACACACATGACACACATACACACACATACACAGACACACACATATATATATACATACACATATATATACATACACACGCATATATATATAGACACACACACATACATGACACACATACACACATACATATATATACACACACACACACATATATACACACACATGACACACACACGTATACACACACACACACATACACACACACACACACATATATACACACATGACACACACACATACACACACACATATATATGCACACACACATGACACACACACACATACATATATACACACACATATATATACACACACATGACACACACATATATATACACACACACATACATATATACACACACATATACACACACACATGACACACACACGTATACACACACACACACATATATACACACATGACACACACACATACACACACATATATATGCACACACACATGACACACATACACACATACACAGACGCACACACATACATATATACACACACATGACACACACACATGACACACACATATATATATACACACACATATATGTGCACACACATATGATACACATACTCAGACACACAGACACACACACATGTGTATACTTTACTTCCTCTAGACCCACATTAAAATGAGTGGGCACATTCCCATCAGAGAGTGAAACGCTAGCATAACGGGATATGTTCACACGTTGCGTTTTTTTGCAGCTTTTTTCATGCAAAGTTTCATCTGCGTTTCACAGTACCAGCAAAGTCTACGAGATTTGGGCCTTGTTCACACCTTCAGTATTTGGTCAGAATTTTACATGAGTATTTGTAAGCCAAAACCAGGAGTGGAACAATCAGAGGCAAAGTATAATAGAAACCCATCACCACTTCTGTATTTATCACGAAACTCCTGTTTTTTTTTTTCCTTACAGATACTGACCAAACATTGATATAGTGTGAACGTGGCCTTATAATTGCGTTTTTCCAAAATGCAGCATGTAACTTCTTTCAGCGTTTTCACAAAGCAATGTGAAGTGCAAATAAAAAAAAAAAAACGCTGCAAAAAAAGGATGTATAAGGTTTTGCTGCATTTTTCGTGCCAAAGCCTGATGAAGCTGAATCAGATTATTTTTACTTCATCAGCATGCACAAAAGACAAGTGTACTCTGACAAAAAAAACCGCAGCAAAAAAAAAAAAAAAAAAGCACCCAGCAAAACCTGCTTTTTTGATGCTTCTTCTGTCCGCTGCAAAACGGAAGCGGACCACACAGTTGTCCTCAGTTTCTGCATTTTTGTACTATGCAAAGGGTAAACATGACAGGAAAGCTAGAGATTGGATTGAATATTGGGATTAACATTTCCCTGAACAAAAAATAAGTCTTAATTTACCATAAGAAAAGCGTCTGGTAACAACTGGATATATTTCAGGATTAATTATTATTATTATTATTATTATTATTATTATTATTATTATTATTATTATTTGTTTTACTGAATTCTACTTGGTTTCCTATAAAAATTTATAGGATTTGTCAAATTATATAGATTTTCATATTTTTTCTTAATCTGCTTGCAAGGATTGGTCACAGCGGACTGAGAGGTAACATCACATCTTTGTTCAGTCTATTTTTTTTCCTATTAGGTGCAAAATAATTAAATCTGGGTTGGAATCAGTTGATCAGTATCTTGTTCTAAGGTAAGAAACATGTTGAGTAATATATAGGCGATTTACTGAAAATTAAAAGGCATGTTGGCAGAAACACTCCCACGAATAATGACAAATGTTTTTTTTAATCTATTTTCTGGGGTTAATAAATGAGCAGAAAAGCTGCAGACTGGTTAGCCATTGGTCAGCCATCATCTATGTCCCCAATCAGTCTGAAAGGAACACTCAAATGTCCACTTTTCTGGACACACATAAGGTCCTTCCCTCCTCTGGCAGGTGGCGTGTTGGAAAATCACATTTCAATCCTATTTTTAAGATGACTTTAGAAGATGACATGAAAAAAATAAATACATAAAAATTAATGGTTTTGTTGTAAAATTAGTGCAGAAAATATGAGTCAAGTATGAAGCATTGTATTGGTGCAAATTACGAGTCACATATGTTCCTATCAAAAACAAATAAAGTCAATTCAATCCAGAAGTTTGATAAATCAATTTAATACGAGAAATGTCATAAAATACATGATGGTTGTTCTTATTATTTATGCAGATTATTTATATAACGATCAGATGTGACTTTATTTCCCCACCACAATGTCGGGCAGGAATCGTGTCAAGCTATCCGTAATATAAGAGACTGATCTGAAGGTATAAGATGAGCAGAGCGTTATAGAGAGCCACAGAGCTGCGGCCATAGCCAGCACGGCCCAGTATACAGCATTGTCCCGGCTGATGGGAACACAATAAATGCACATTGTAATTTCTGTCTAGGATCAGGATCAGTCCCAGATTCTCTGACAGATCACTGCACTGAAATCTGCCTGGGACACCGAGCTCTGCAGCTTCAGCACTTAGTCCCTTATATTTAATTGCATCTGTAGAACCAATCTGACTTCCAGTAAAATCAGGATCCCATAGGATTGGATAACAACACAACGTGTCAGGAGGCAGCAATTAAGGTGATTTGTTTATGATGTGCCCATTATTCTCTGTTCTGCATACTGTACCCTTCCACTAGCAGCACTGATGAGTGGCCAACAATCAAGTGGTGTGGGCTAGCAAAAAAAAAAAAAAAAAACTTGATGAAAAGCAGCCACCATTCTTGGTTTTTTTCCTCCTTGGGATTGACTTCATCCTTTACAGATCGTAAATAAGACTCCTTGAGCCAGTTCTGCCCGGCCATGACCGTGAACGTAAAGGGGAAGCACGTGGTGGTAATTTAAATGTCCCAGAAATGGCTGCTTTGTAATAAAATTAATCCTCTCTGAAATAAAACGAATGGAGCAAAGATTGCAGAGGAGAAAAATCCCACACACTGCTATCTCCGCAGATACCCCTTTCACTTCTGGTACTCTGCCCTGATCACATCTACAGAAGTAACAAAATAAAAATTATATATATATATATATATATATATATATATATATATATATATATATATATATATATATACATACATACATATAAATGTATATGCACACATATATACAGACACATACATACGGACACACATATGCACACACACACGCGTATGTACATACATACATACACATATACATACACATGTGTATATGCACAGACATACATATATATCCATTTATATGTATACACATATATATATTTACACACACACGCACACATATACATGTAGATATATACACATATACATACACACATACATATTCATATATATGTATACATATATATATATATATATATATATATATATACAAAGACACACATATATGCACATATGTGCACATACACATATATATGTAGAAATATATACATATATACATACATATAGAACATATATTACTATAAAACACATCACACACAGGTTTGGATAACCACATGGCTATGCCCATCACATTCATACACATAAGACACATAATCCATGTACGAGCCCTTATGGCAGCCATACAAGCATGCAGCATATACCTATAAGGTACACACATACACAGATAGACACAGACACAAACTCACACACTTCTCACTCTCTAAACAGCTGCACTTCCGTTCATTTAAGTGTCAATTAAACTCACCGACACCAGGTTTATAAGATTTCTTGCATTGTCAAAGGCCAATGAAATGAATTTACAGACTACAGACTAATACATGTTTTATGGTTACAAAGTAACTTTGTAAAGTGAGGGCATTTAATATTGTTACTGTTTTAATGCCAATGTTATGAAATGTCATTCGGTTCCTAACAGGAGATGAGAAGATAAGATCACTTTATTTCTTCTTTCCCATAGTGTTGTGTCATTTAATGTATTGAAAACACATATTAATAAGACTCACAATTCAGTACGATAAAATAAATATATACATACATTTACTGATAAACATATATAGATTAAAAAAATGAAATGTATTTGGATGTAGTGCTGCTCTGTGCCCGAGCCATTATATGTGCACATGCTGCGACTTTTAGAGTTAATACTGTCTGGGTATTGTACATAGTATTTGTGTGTTCTCAGTCCCCTGCCTAGAAATGATGGGGATAGGTTCCTTCATATTTCTCCGATATTAATCCCCAAGTGTTAGAAATAGCACCAATGTGAGGTCTTCACAGATAATATTTCAACAAGGAATCTTTTCTGGTTTTATGACTGCAGAATATTCAGCTCAGCTTGATAAATCGGTATCAATTCATTGCATCTTTGTGAATAAAAATGATAGAAAAGACATCAGAGTTGTTGACATCCAAACTATTGCATGACATGACTCATTCTGAGCATATCCTTCCCCCCCTCCACCAGGACAGAACAGAGTTCAGTCAGGGTAAGGGTGCAGTCACCTTAATCAGAGGAGGATAACACTGACCCGGATTGCTGCCATTTCAGCTGATTCTGGAACAAGTACAAAACCAAAGATGAGGTCAGACATGGAAGGAGTGGGAACTAAACCCCCCAGACCTGAAGAGAGGAAGCGCTACACAGGAAGGAATGTCCATCTCTTCTCAATCAGATCCACAGCTCTTCAGTTTATCTCAATGTATGTTTTTGGATTTTTTGGCTTCAGATTGTGCAGTCATGGAGCTGGTGATCCAGAGACATGAATCTTCGGGTCTGGTCAGTGTCTAGTTGTAGTTAAGAGAATATTGTTGTGCAGGTATAGCCCAAATGGGAGCAGAGGAAGCAGAGACCTAAAAAAAGGACATGGCCTGCTCCCTCATGAGTAGTCTCTTCTTCTTCATTCTTCGGTTCTGGAACCAAATCTTCACCTGCTGGTCGCTGAGGCTCAGCCGGTCAGACAGTTCTCTCCTCCGTTGTCTGGTGATGAATTCATTGATCATAAACTCTCCTTCCAATTCAGCTAACTGGAGTTTGGAATATGGCTTCCTCTTCTTACGAGATCTGGTGTGCATGGGATACCAGGGAGCCCCTGTAGAGAATCAGAAGATACAGATGATATTTACATTTTATAGCCATCCATGTGTTAAATAAATAATAACAATAAAATATTAACTAAACTAATAACTAATAAAATAACTAAGTCAAAGCTAAATTTCACTTTGAGTTTCAAGATATGACTTCATATTCTAGAGGGATCTGGTGTGCATGGGATACCAGGGAGCCCCTGTAGAGAATCAGAGGATACAGATGATATTTACATTTTATAGCCATCCATGTGTTAAATAAATAAAAAATAGCAATAAAAATAATAACTACAACGGTCAAAGCTAAATTTCACTTTGAGTTTTAAAATATGGCTTCATATTTTAGAGGGATCTGGTGTGCATGGGATACCAGGGAACCTCTGCATAGAATCAGAGGACAGAGATGATATTTACATTTTATAATAATAATAATAATAATAATAGATAAAGCTCAATTTAACTTGGAACATTACAGTATGGCTTTATCTTCTTGCCGGATATTTCATGTATGGGAGACCATTAACATTTCTGACATTTGTTTTGCATACCTTAATGAGATTTAATTATTATTATGAAAAAAGTAAAAGCTAAGCATGCACTTGCAGTTACAACAGTCATACATGCTGAAGCAAGATATGAATGCAATTAAGAAGACAGTGTCATTCTATTTCTAAATGTGTGAGAATAGCCTGTCACTGACTTGATGGTGTTTTAGTTTTATGAGATATTTACATGTTTATGGCTTGATCCCTCCTCTCCTGCTTTCTGCTGTAAAGCATGCATCTCCTAATAATAATAAAGAATGGCGGTATTTAGTGCTACCCCCAGTGGTGCTGGTCCAATAGAAACTGTAACGTCATACAAGTTTCCAGTTGAATTCATTAATTCTGAAGTCATATAAGCCAATGTAGAACCTAAAGGTGTAATTGATATAAGCCCCCTTCTATCATAGATATATAGTGATTATGTGTGGGGCAGGATCAGACACTCTCACCAGTGGGTATATATGGGGCAGGATCAGACACTCTCACTAGTGGGTATATATGGGGTAGGGTCAGACACTCTCACCAGTGGGTATGTGTGGGGCAGGATCAGACACTCTCACCAGTGGGTATATATGGGGTAGGGTCAGACACTCTCACCAGTGGGTATGTGTGGGGCAGGATCAGACACTCTCACCAGTGGGTATGTGTGGGGCAGGATCAGACACTCTCACCAGTGGGTATATATGGGGCAGGATCAGACACTCTCACCAGTGGGTATGTATGTGGCAGGATCAGACACTCTCACCAGTGGGTATGTAGTATGTGTGGGGCAGGATCAGACACTCTCACCAGTGGGTATATATGGGGCAGGATCAGACACTCTCACCAGTGGGTATGTATGTGGCAGGATCAGACACTCTCACCAGTGGGTATGTAGTATGTGTGGGGCAGGATCAGACACTCTCACCAGTGGGTATATATGGGGCAGGATCAGACACTCTCACCAGTGGGTATATATGGGGCAGGATCAGACACTCTCACCAGTGGGTATGTGTGGGGCAGGATCAGACACTCACCAGTAGAGGGGAGGCTGCTGCCGCCAGGGTTGGTGGTCGGGGAAGCCATTGTCACTGCTTCACTGCTCTGATTCTTGGGGGTCTCATTGACCAGGGAAGAGCTGGAGTCGGATTCCAGGGACTGACAGGATGGAGGGTCGTGGGGGGCGGCATCTGCTGTGGCCCCATAGTCGTACTTATATAAAGTGCTTCCGCCCATGCCATTAGGGATCCCTCCGTCCAGGGGCATCAGGACATTGGGGTCTCTCAGGCGCTCCTCTCGCTTCAGGCTGGGGGCATCGGGGCACGCCTCCCGGTAGTAGCACTTGGTGTCCTCTACCCTGGCCAGATCGCAGGCTCTGCTGAAGGAAGGGTTAATGGGGCTGCTGAGATAGGGCTGGGGGTAGGCATTGCAGGGCTCTGTGGATGCCCAGGGCAGGGAGCAAACATTGTCCCTTCTAGGGTAAGACAAGGAGGGCAGCCCAGGTAACTGCCCCCCTGAGGTCCTGAAATTGGGGAAATAGAAGGTGTCTCCTGTGTGAATATTGACCAGCGGTCCCACAAAGCCGGGATTCAGCAGATTGTGCTCGCCCATGTCCGCGGGCCTCACCAGCAGCTTCTACTTTATTGCCATCTGACATTAAACATAGTCAAACCTAGAGCCCACGCCCATTGGCCCAGAGCGGTCATGTGGGCAGCAGCCCGAGACGCCTGGGGAAGCCCCGCCCCTCTCTTGGCTGCTGAACACAGAACAGAACAGTGTGAACTTCACCATTAACCGCGTCTCACTGACATCTCCCTGCACAGCACCACCCTGCTGCCCCCACTGCTGCCACCACCCTGCTGCCCCCACCGCTGCCACCACCCTGCTGCCCCCACCGCTGCCACCACCCTGCTGCCCCCACTGCTGCCACCACCCTGCTGCCCCCACCGCTGCCACCACCCTGCTGCCCCCACTGCTGCCACCACCCTGCTGCCCCCACCGCTGCCACCACCCTGCTGCCCCCACTGCTGCCACCACCCTGCTGCCCCCACCGCTGCCACCACCCTGCTGCCCCCACCGCTGCCACCACCCTGCTACCCCCACTGCTGCCACCACCCTGCTGCCCCCACCGCTGCCACCACCCTGCTGCCCCCACCGCTGCCACCACCCTGCTGCCCCCACCGCTGCCACCACCCTGCTACCCCCACTGCTGCCCCCACTAGTGCCACCACTCTGCTGCCCCCACTGCTGCCCCCACTGCTGCCACCACCCTGCTGCCCCCACTCTTGCCACCACCCTGCTGACCCCACTGCTGCCACCACCCTGCTGCCCCCACTGCTGCCACCACCCTGCTGCCCCCACTCTTGCCACCACCCTGCTGACCCCACTGTTGCCACCACCCTGCTGCCCCCGCTGCTGCTGCCACCACTGCTGCCCCGACTGCTGTCACCACCCTGCTGCCACCACCCTGCTGCCCCCACTTCTGTCACCACCCTGCTGCCTCCACTGCTGCCCCCACTGCTGCCACCACCCTGCTGCCCCCACTGCTGTCACCACCCTGATGCCCCCACTGCTGCCACAACCCTGCTTCCCCCACTCCTGCCACCACCCTGCTGCCCCCACACTGCTGCCCCCACTGCTGCAGCCACCCTGCTGCCCCCACTGCTGCAACCACCCTGCTGACCCCACTGTTGCCACCACCCTGCTGCCCCCACTGCTGCTGCCCCCTCTGCTGCCACCACTGCTGCCCCGACTGCTGTCACCACCCTGCTGCCAGCACCCTGCTGCCCCCACTGCTGCCACCACCCTGCTGCCTCCACTGCTGCCTCGACTGCTGCCACCACCCTACTGCCCCCACTGCTGTCACCACCCTGATGCCCCCACTGCTGCCACAACCCTGCTTCCCCCACTCCTGCCACCACCCTGCTGCCCCCACTGCTGCAGCCACCCTGCTGCCTCCACTGCTGCAACCACTGCTGCCCCACTGCTGTCCCCACTGCTCCCCCCACTGCTGCCACAACCCTGCTGCCCCCATTGCTGCCCCTAACCAGATTCCCCCACTGCTGCCTATACCCTGATGCACCCCACCCAGCTGCCCACACTGCTGCCCCCACAATGCCACACCACCCTGCTGCCCCCACACTGCTTATGTTGGGAAACACAGCAAAATGTACCAGCTCACAGCTCATCTACTGCAAGAGGGGCAAAATGTTACATATAGCTGTCTGTCTGCAGATTCATAAAGATGGTTTAATCATATCTATCTATCTATCTATCTATCTATCTATCTATCTATCTATCTATGATCTATCTAACAACTATCTATCTAATCTATCCATTATCTATCTATCTATCTATCTATCTATCTATCTATCTATCTTTCTATCTATCTATCTATGATCTATCTAACAACTATCTATCTAATCTATCCATTATCTATCTATCTATCTATCTATCTATCTATCTATCTATCTATCTATCTATCTATCTATCTATCTATCTATCTATCTATCCATCTATTTATTTACTCATTTATTAAAGCAGCACATTATATGTGGATACAATAATTACCTAGTTGTTCAGACAATTATAATCCAAGAATAAAATACACCACTCAAACGTACAATAAAAAATGGACTTCTGTTTATTAATCCATAGCATATAGTAACATTTCGTCTCCAAGCACAATACTGAGCTTTCCTCAAGCAGCTTTTTTTGTTTGTTTGCTTTATTTATGGTTGAAAATATCTATCTATCTATCTATCTATCTATCTATCTATCTATCTATCTATCTATCTATCTATCTATTTCTATGTTACTCGTGTATCTCATTGACTTTTTTTTTATTACTAAGCATTAGACAACAAATATAGGCACAGTATTTTTCTAATACACTATTGCATCCGAGCTGACATATGAGCTGACATTAAAATAAATAATTAAATAATCACATAAAACATAAATGGTAAATACATAAATAATAAGTTTTGTTTCAGTGACTCCTATTCATTTATATGTTACACCCTCAATGTCTATGGCTTCCATTTCGGCTGTAATGTTGAATAATTATTGCCAATTACTGTCCATTTTGTTTGGATCTGCAGATCGTATCTCCGCCGGTATCCACATGTGTTGAGGGTCTGACAACTAATCTAGAATAAGATCACAGTAAACATCGGATTCTCTCCTATTCAAGTTAATATGTTTATTTACACAATGATTACACATGTAATTATTCCCACAAAGGACACTCAACCAGTGTAGTTATGGTACATATAAAAGCATTACTGGGCAATATTATCTCTAATCTCTAATAATAGGTGAAGCGGAGTATAAAAAATAGTAACATTGTTCACTGAAATTTTTTTCCGATAAACTATGATTTGCATGTATTTTTTTAAATGAATAAATGCATAAATACGGAAAATATAAATATATGAATTAATAAAATCTATCACATTCAATTTTGGAATATAATAATAATAATAATAATAATAATAATAATAATAATAATAATATCAACTATATATAGTTCCTGTTATTTAAAAAAAAGATCGCTGCATATGATACGGAGTGGAAGGACATCTCCAACCCCCATCACTGTCTCTTAATGAATTTAGGGTCATATCATCTATCCAAGCTGATAGCTAGATGAGTAATTGAAATGAAAAGAACCAAAGAGAAAGTTTAGAGAGATAACTGTAGGAACATAAAAATGACAAATATTTTGAAAAATTAAGTACGACAAATCCAGCTGCTTTGAATTATATATATATATATATATATATATATATATATATATATATATATATATATATATATATATATATATATATATATATATATATATATATATATATATATATATATATATATATATATATATATTCCTGCATGACTGTTACGTTGTTTGCATGGACTTTTTTTTTTCTAAATAGCTTAAAAAATTAAGCTTAAAGGACCTACACTAAATCTGCAACCCTTTCAGTGCCAGATCTCACTATAGGAACGAAAATAAAGGATCGGCTTGAAAGTTTGTCCTTAAAAGGCAATCTCTCATGGTAAATATGTGCTGTGACCTGCCGCATACATCCAAAATTATAGTCATTGCAGAAATATGCAAAATGCCCAAAGCAGGGCCACTGACAGTCCAGTGTGGCTGTAGTGCAGGACTGCTTGCAGACACATATTAAAAGACAACCAAGATATGAAATTGTAAAGCTCCAGTTCAAGGTCATTGTCTAGGGTGTTAAGGGAGCCCTTTGTATGAGTCCTTGAGACAGCGGAGGGGGAGGGGAGGATTGCAGGAGAGAAATAGCTTGGAGTTGTAAACCTTTATTGATCATGGCTTCTTGTTATTTACCAGCTTTTGTGCATCCCCCTTTCCCTTTATTCTAAAACGAATTCCACTCTTTTCAGGAAAAAATTCTGCCCTACTGATGGCACTAATAATGGTCTCAGATTACTATCCACTGCACTGCACTCTTTAGCAGATGATTTTGTATCTCACCATTTTACATTCTTTAATCTATCTATCTATCTATCTATCTATCTATCTATCTATCTATCTATCTATCTATCCATCCATCCATCCATCCATCCATCCATCTATCTATCTATCTATCTATCTATCTATCTATCTATCTATCTATCTATCTATCTATCTATCTAAACCATGTACCTTTATGAACTGTTCATCTTTTCTTTCTTTCTTTCTTTCTTTCTTTCTTTCTTTCTTTCTTTCTTTCTTTCTTTCTTTCTTTCTTTCTTTCTTTCTTTCTTTCTTTCTTTCTTTCTTTCTCTATTTCATAGTGTGGACATATTAACTTAAATTTGCAAAGTACAAACATTATATACTATAAAGAGAAAAACAGCATTTCGGTTGTCACTTTTGTGTGACATTGGAGAAAAGCAAATGAGAAAATTGTGCTTCTTTATTGATCACACACTTCCCAGTAGCTCCCTCCCCCCTTTTTCTCCTGTAAAAAGACTAGTTAATTCCAGTCTTCATTGAGATCAATGGGAAATAGGATTGTGTTGCTCCCCTGTTAGGATAGCTGTCCAAATATTCCATGATCAGAGATTTGCCAAGTTCCCCTCCACATGAGCTGAAGTATTTTAGACAGTATGTTTTCTATTGGAGCCTGTCCAGTTCTGATCTGCACATTGAGCCATTTACCTCGGGTCTGGGTTCATGATAAACATATCTTAAGAAATTGCAATTGAACAGATGTGGCAGAAAATGCTGACTGCTGCACTACCTTTCTAAGAGGTATGGGACTGAGAGAGACAGGGGAAAGCAAAGAGTGAGAAAGAAACAGAAAAGAGGATGTGGCAGAGTATGGAGAATGAGAGAAATAGATAAAATCTAGTGGAAAGGATAATAAGTGAAACAATGTATGGAGACATACATAGAGGGAACTGTTGATCTATTATTGCAAGTATCATAAAGAAAATCAAGCCTAGAATACAAGGATTACTGTAAAGATTATCCAGATAGCTGGAAAGTTTTGGATGTCAGAAAGGAAGCAATGAAAAGGAAAAGCATTTATATTAGAAAAGAAGAAGCTTGAAGAAATACAGAAATGACGTTAACTAATGGCATGAATATATAGCGAGAGATGAAAAATAGAAAAATATGGGAGTATGAATGAATATTTGGCATAGAGTAAAGGGAAGCAAATAAAAAAAAAAAAAAAAATGAAAGAAAACAAAAAAATGACGGGGAAAGAGGATGAAAAGAGGAAGAAAGAAAGAAGGAAAGAAAGAAAGAAAGAAAGAAAGAAGGAAGGAAGAAAAGAAAGAAAGAAAGAAAGAAAGAAAGAAAGAAAGAAAGAAAGAAAGAGAAAAAATAAATAAATAAATAAGGGTAGGGAGTATAATATAGAAAAAAAAGTCTCTTGTGCATGACTGTTTGTTTTTCTTTCTATAGTAGTAAAATAAATTGATTTCCTACTTGACCTTACTCATTTCATGTAAACTGATACAAAAACAGAAGTTGACATCATTTCCAGGACCTCACAAGGTATGATACTTTCTGCAACTTTGAGGAAACTCGAGCAAAAATAAAAACTGATTGCAAAACTGCTGTAAACTAATATCAAATTATTTCTGGACTAAGCAAAAAAAAAAAAAAGCAAATACAATGCGAACAAACTGCAAAAAGACAGCAGAGGGAAGAGAGTGTCAGCCAGCTGCAGGAGATCTGCTCAGATAAGAGAATTGCAGCTGCTGAAGCTCCTTCCCTCCCTGGCCAGCAGAGGATACCGTCTCTCCATTAAATTATCCCATGCTCAGGATTCCCTAAAGCAAGCATATATTTCATTTTTATATTCATTTAACAGACAGTCCCTTCAATCAGCCTGAGGTCGCATTGTACCATAGTGCAAAGCAGCACATAGAAAATGCCATTCATATTAATACTAACACTATAGGAAACAGAATAATGAGGGGCACAAACATGTTATTACACTCATCTTCAATAGTCAGGAGACGACACAAAAAATGGATTAATACACAGAAATTCAGTGCTTCCTACCTATTTGTGGCCCAGACAGATGCATCCAGAACCCAGGGGATGAGTGTAGGACCCGGTGAGGGCACAATCTGATCACTTTTACACGACCATGTTACCCTGCAGCTTATTGATGACACAGAGAGGGGCAGATTGCACTCAGCTGAGCTCTTTGAAAGTGCTGCACACAAAAGAAAGAAAAGACATAACGTGCATTCACTTCCTTCCCTGTGTTTATGGCTGGTCATTAGTCTGGATGTCTAGACTTCAAATGGCACCTTGTTGGTCCATAAACACAAAGCTGACAAGCCCTGAGCCTACCGTGCCCACTGGTGTCTTCTGCCCACAAGACCAGACCGGTGCCCTCCATTAGTTTTACCTTGATGTCAAGGTCACAAGGTATGAGCCTAGTCATGGTCAAGGGTAGTTCACAAATATGTAAGAGCAGCAAAGCAGCGTTTAGAAGACACCATGTAGTGAATTTCTAGTAGACTGGAATGTTTGCAGCAAAACCTTCTCAAAATACTTATTCTAAAAAAAAAATAATGTCGGGTTGCATAGGATAATATGTACAGAAGGAAGGTAAAATAACAGGGCACATTGCAAAATCCATCCAGACTACTAGTAATTCAGCAGATAGGAATAATAGTGCTTCAGTGGCAGAGCTATAATAAACCTAGAATAATCATATAAGCTAACGGATTGTAAGTGATTTGGAACAAGAATTAGGGATAATCTTGGAGGAGGCAGGTATTGTTACTTCTTATGTAAATAAGAGTGATGCTATCCCAAACAGATAGATCAAAAATGGAAAAGTGCACACTTAATAATATATTAATAGTCCTGTAATCATGTGAGGAACTGGAATATATATATATATATATATATATATATATATATATATATATATATATATATTGAAATAAAAATAACAAAAAACTGCTATGATGAGCAAGATGTTCTGTTTCCATATCTATCAATCTATCTATCTATCTATCTATCTATCTATCTATCTATCTATCTATCTATCTATCTATCTATCTATCTATCTATCGTTCTTATTTTCACAGCTTATATATATACAGTTTATATATGTATATATGCTGTGAAAATATATACATATAATATCAATGCCTTTTGAGCCTTATCTCACAACCAGACCTTTGCACTTACATTCTGTAGAACATCCAAACATTAATTCAATTATTAAAAAGTACCAATCCCCTGCAGTAATATTATATGCTGTGCTGGTTTTATTGACATTTTTACCACCTCAGATCTATTCCTAGAGCTGAATTATATTAGTGTTTTTTTTTCTTAATTTTATTTAGTTTGAAATACAGATTCTTAAGATTATTCAGTTGAAGGTTGAGAAAAAAGGATAAACCACGTATATTTTAGTTTAAACATTCCATTACAATGCATGTTCCTGTTGGCAACCTGTTATGTAGCTTTATATTATTTTATTATGTAAATTCTCATAGACTCTAAAAAATAACGTTGCATGTATTAAGCACTCTCAGATTTAAATATGAAGCATTCTATCTTTTTCATTTTTAAATGTATGCAAATAACGTTTAAAATAAATATTTGTTGAAGTATAATTATTTGTTCAAAACTTATTTTAGTTTGCATGTTTTAGTGTGTCCGGAAAATTACCTTCTATTTTCTTCATTTGCTGCAGGAAGTGTTATGGGGAGTGGTTCCATGGAGTAACAGAAGGAGTTATGATAGCAAGCAGTTATAGCACATGTTATGACAGGATGTGTCAATTGCAGGGCTGTTCACATGATTGCTGCTTTTGGTGCTCAAACAAAGCAGCAGGCCTGAGGAGGTTTCAGCATTCTTCCCTTGGATACAAGAAAACACAGATAAAGGAATATCCACAGCACACTTACCAACTAATAGGATTTAGCATGAACCTAATTCTTTCTATCTATCTATCTATCTATCTATCTATCTATCTATCTATCTATCTATCTATCTATCTATCTATCTATCTATCCCATATCTATCTTATCTATCTATCTATCTATCTATCTATCTATCTATCTATCTATCTATCTATCTATCTATCCCATATCTATCTTATCTATCTATCTATCTATCTATCTATCTATCTATCTATCTATCTATCTATCTATCTATCTATCTATCTATCTATCTATCTATCTATCTATCTATCTATCTATCCCATATCTATCTTATCTATCTATCTATCTATCTATCTATCTATCTATCTATCTATCTATCTATCTATCTATCTATCTATCTATCTATCTATCTATCCCATATCTATCTTATCTATCTATCTATCTATCTATCTATCTATCTATCTATCTATCTATCTATCTATCTATCTATCTATCTATTATAATCTGTTGTCAGTATGTCAGTCTATCTAAATTTACTATTTATATTTTTTATCCACAAATAACAGTACTGCAGTCAGGATAAGTTAAAGAGTTCCTACTCCATAATGATCAAGAGTAGTGTTGAGCATTCCGGTACCGCAAGTATCGGGTATCGGCCGATATTTGCTGTATCGGAATTCCGATACCGAGATCCGATACTTTTGTGGTATCGGGTATCGGTATCGAAACAACATTAATGTGTAAAATAAAGAATTAAAATAAAAAATATTGCTATACTCACCTCTCCGACGCAGCCTGCACCTTACCGAGGGAACCGGCAGCGTTGTTTGCTTAAAATTCGCGCTTTAACTTCCTTACGCGAAGTCCCGGCTTGTGATTGGTCGCGCGCCGCCCATGTGGCCGGGACGCAACCAATCACAGCAAGCCGTGACGTAATTTCAGGTCCTTCAGGATTTTAAAATTACGTTCCGGCGTTGTGATTGGTTGCGTCGCGGTCACATGGGCGACGCGACCAATCACAAGCCGTGACGTCACGGGAGGCAGGAGACGCGCGCATTTTAAAATGCGCGCGTCTCCTGCCTCCCGTGACGTCACGGCTTGTGATTGGTCGCGTCGCCCATGTGACCGCGACGCAACCAATCACAACGCCGGAACGTAATTTTAAAATCCTGAAGGACCTGAAATTACGTCACGGCTTGCTGTGATTGGTCGCGTCCCGGCCACATGGGCGGTGCGCGACCAATCACAAGCCGGGACTTCGCGTAAGGAAGTTAAAGCGCGAATTTTAAGCAAACAACGCTGCCGGTTCCCTCGGTAAGGTGCAGGCTGCGTTGGAGAGGTGAGTATAGCAATATTTTTTATTTTAATTCTTTATTTTACACATTAATATGGTTCCCAGGGCCTGAAGGAGAGTTTCCTCTCCTTCAGACCCTGGGAACCATCAGGAATACCGTCCGATACATGAGTCCCATTGACTTGTATTGGTATCGGGTATCGGTATCGGATTAGATCCGATACTTTGCCGGTATCGGCCGATACTTTCCGATACCGATACTTTCAAGTATCGGACGGTATCGCTCAACACTAATCAAGAGGCAACTTGCAATAATTAAGACTTATACAAACATATATATACAGACACATGTAATGTTGTTAGAAGTTGTCCATATGCATGCAGATAATGTTACATTTGGCAGAATAAAAAAAATCTAGAAAGTTAATATGTTTCTATGAATAATCAACAAAGTACAAATAATCTGTCTTCCTATTTTTTTTATATCTAGAATAATAAAATAATGAACATGTTGGTTTGATAGGATGTTGTGTAGTCTAAATTTTGCAATATGTAGACACATTGAACTGTAATGCCAGATGCTGTTCACACAGTAAAAATGAAATCTATGTAATGCAAATTTATAAAATCTATGCACTCAAAGAAATGTATATTCTTAAATACACAATTACCAACAGCTAATTAAATATACATAAAAAAACATTAACCCCGTAAGCCCCGAGGGTGGTTTGCACATTAATGACCGGGCCAATTTTTACAATTCTGACCACTGTCCCTTTATGAGGTTATAACTCTGGAACGCTTCAACGGATCTTGGCGATTCTGACATTGTTTTCTCGTGAGATATTGTACTTGATGTTAGTGGTAAAATTTATTCGATGTAATGCATTTATTTGTGAAAAAAAACAGAAATTTGGTGTAAATTTTGAAAATTTCGCAATTTTCCAACTTTGAATTTCTATGCCCTTAAATCACAGAGATATGTCATGCAAAATACTTAATAAGTAACATTTCCCACATGTCTACTTTACATCAGCACAATTTTGGAACCAACATTTTTTTTTGTTAGGGAGTTATAAGGCTTAAAAGTTGACCAGAAATTTCTCATTTTTACAACACCATTTTTTTTTAGGGACCACATCTCATTTGAAGTCATTTTGAGGGGTCTATATGATAGAAAATAACCAAGTGTGACACCATTCTAAAAACTGCACCCCTCAAGGTGCTCAAAACCACATTCAAGAAGTTTATTAACCCTTCAGGTGTTTCACAGGAATTTTTGGAATGTTTAAATAAAAATAAACATTTAACTTTTTTTCACAAAAAATTTATTTCAGCTCCAATTTGTTTTATTTTACCAAGGGTAACAGGAGAAAATGGACCTCAAAAGTTGTTGTACAATTTGTCCTGAGTATGCTGATACCCTATATGTGGGGGGGGGGACCACTGTTTGGGCGCATGGCAGAGCTCGGAAGGGAAGGAGCGCCATTTGGAATGCAGACTTAGATGGATTGGTCTGCAGGCGTCACATTGCATTTGCAGAGCCCCTGATGTACCCAAACAGTTGAAACCCCCCACAAGTGACCCCATATTGGAAACTAGACCTCCCAAGGAACTTATCTACATGTGTTGTGAGAACTTTGAACCCCCAAGTGTTTCACTACAGTTTACAACGCAGAGCCGTGAAAATAAAAAATATTTTTTTTCCCCACAAAAATGATTTTTAGCCCCCCAAATTTTTATTTTCCCAAGTATAACAAGAGAACTTCGATCCCAAAAGTTGTTGTCCAATTTTTCCCGAGTACGCTGATACCCCATATGTTGGGGTAAACCCCTGTTTGGGCGCATGGGAGAGCTCGGAAGGGAAGGAGCACTGTTTTACTTTTTCAACGCAGAATTGGCTGGAATTGAGATCGGACGACATGTCGCGTTTGGAGAGCCCCTGATGTGCCTGAACAGTGGAAATTCCCCAATTCTACCTGAAACCCTAATCCAAACACACCCCTAATCCTAATCCCGACAGTAACCCTAACCACACCCCTAACCCTGACACACCCCTAACTCTAATCCCAACCCTAATCCCAACCGTAAATGTAATCCAAACCCTAACCCTAACTTTAGCCCCAACCCTAACCCTGACTTTAGCCCCAACCCTAACCCTAACTTTAGCTCCAACCCTAGCCCTAACCCTAACCCTAACCCTAACCCTAGCCCTAACCCTAACCCTAACCCTAGCCCTAACCCTAACACAAGCCCTAACCCAAGCCCTAACCCTAGCCCTAACCCTAACCCTAACCCTAGCCCTAATGGGAAAATGGAAATAAATACATTTTTTTAAATTTTATTATTTTTCCCTAACTAAGGGGATGATGAAGGGGGGTTTGATTTACTTTTATAGCGTTTTTTATATCCGATTTTTATGATTGGCAGCTGTCACACACTAAAAGATGCTTTTTATAGCAAAAAAGTTTTTGCGTCTCCACATTTTGAGACCTATAATTTTTCCATATTTTGGTCCACAGAGTCATGTGAGGTCTTGTTTTTTTGCGGGACGAGTTGATGTTTTTATTGGTAACATTTTTGGACACGGGACAGTTTTTGATCACTTTTTATTCCGATTTTTGTGAGGCAGAATGACCAAAACCAGCTATTCATGAATTTCTTTTAGGGGGGGCGTTTATACCATTACACGTTTGGTAAAATTGATAAAGCAGTTTTATTCTTCGGGTCAGTACGATTACAGCGATATCTCATTTATATCATTTTTTAATGTTTTGCCGCTTTTATACGATAAAAGCTATTTTATAGAAAAAAATAATTATTTTTGAATCGCTTTATTCTGAGGACTATAACTTTTTAATTTTTTTGCTTATGATGCTGTTTGGCAGCTCCTTTTTTGCGGGACAAGATGACGTTTTCAGCGGTACCATGGTTATTTATATCCGTCTTTTTGATCGCGTGTTATTCCACTTTTTGTTCGGCGGTATGATAATAAAGCGTTGTTTTTTGGCTCGTTTTTTTTTTTTTCTTACGGTGTTCACTGAAGGGGTTAACTAGTGGGACACGTTTATAGGTTGGGTCGTTACGGACGCGGCGATACTAAATATGTGTACTTTTATTGTTTTTTTTTTTTTTAGATAAAGAAATGTATTTATGGGAATAATATATATATTTTTTCTTTATTTAGGAATTTTTTTTTTTTTTTTTTTTACACATGTGGAAATTTTTTTTTTAACTTCTTTACTTTGTCCCAGGGGGGGACATCACAGATCGCTGATCTGACAGTTTGCACAGCACTCTGTCAGATCAGCGATATGACATACAGCCGTGCAGGCTTACCAGCGCCTGCTGTGGACCCGGAAGTACTCCCTGCAGCCCCGCTGCCATTTTGGATCCGGGGACTGCAGGGAGGAGACGCTCGGTACAAGGTGAGTACATCGCCTTATACTGATCGTCTCAGGGAAGCACGCAGGGAGCCCCCTCCCTGTGCGATGCTTCCCTGTACTGCCGGTACACTGCGATCATGTTTGATCGCAGTGTGCCGGGGGTTAATGTGCCGGGGGCGGTCCGTGACCGCTCCTGGCACATAGTGCCGGATGTCAGCTGCGATAGTCAGCTGACACCTGGCCGCGATCGGCAGCGCTCCCCCCGTGAGCGCGGCCGATCGCATATGACGTACTATCCCGTCACTGGGAATTAAGTCCCAGGTCACCTCGACGGGATAGTACGTCATATGGGATTAAGGGGTTAATTTGATTTAAATGTATCTATTGTCAATTTACTTTGCATTTTATTAATTAATAAAAATAAACTATTAAGACTTCAATTTTTTAGAGCATTTTTTACTTTGCAGCATTTTTTGTACATCTGCACAACATGTTATATATATATACATATATATATATAGTACTGTATTTATTTGTGTATGCAATTAGTACAATGCAATATCAATATAAGGGATCCATATTTGTATTGATTTGAAATTGCCAAAAATTAACAAATATCTTTATAAAATACACAGAAATGCAACCTCATGTACACGGTATACACCGCACTGTAAACAGTGACACAGACACTTAAGTGTTTAGAATGTTATTTATTTTTTGACTGTGAACACACCAGACCAAGGGATGACACCGTTCCTCATAATGTAGGTAGGGTAAATAGTAACAATCTCTTTGTAGATTTTTTTGTCTAACCCCTAATTCTAAGCATAGTCCTGGCTTGCAATATGGTTTGGCCTACAGGAAGACTGACTGCATAGTCACGTTCTCTTAAATGTATTTAGACCACCCAGATCCTTGGCCTACTACATACATGGCTGTAGTACAGGATAGATCAGCTAGTCCCCAGTATAGGTCCAATCATTATAGTAGCTCTTGTAGGTGCCGAGATAGCAGGTCCTGGTACCGGAGGGATGACAAAGGTCATGTAAGTAAAGACCAGCATAATGTGAGAAGGGGATACCCTGTTACAGATTTTTCACTGGGACCCAATATCTTCGGGTTATTTCTCTGGGTCCAATAGTTTTGTAGTACTTCAGGTAATACTATATATTCATGTATTTGTTATAGAGATGTTGTATATTATACTATTGATATGCGTATACAGTGATGTTTTCTTAAAACAAGATCTACTAGAATAAATATGTAAATATTTTCTATTCATATCTGCATCTGAAAAATAATAATTTTTATTTCTATAGCACCATCATATTCAACAGCACTTTACATTTTGGAGGGGACTTGTACAGACCGTAAAACATTACAGAATAACACATAATTTCAGATACCAAGAGGAGTGAGGGTCTTGCTCGCAAACTTACAATCTATGAGGAAATAGGGAGACAAGAAAGATAAATGGTAAAATGTATTGTATGGTCCTGCCATCAGTATAAATAGGATATTCACCTAATGCTGCAAGAGCCAGTCAACAGCAAATATGTGTATACAGATACAGAGTGCCATCAAGTGTATGGAGGGTGCGTAAACATCTGCTACCACGGAACAGATTTGGAAGAGAAGTTTGGAAGGTCAAAACTGGAATAGTTACACAAGTGAGGTAAGGTGTAAAGAAGTGTGTTTTTAGGGCACCCTTGTCCTGGGTAGTGCATTCCAGAGAAGTGGGAGGATGTTAGTCTTAAGGTACCTTCACACTAAGTGACGCTGCAGCGATACGGACAACGATGCCGATCGCTGCAGCGTCGCTGTTTAGTCGCTGTGTGGTCGCTGGAGAGCTGTCACACAGACGGCTCTCCAGCGACCAACGATGCCGAAGTCCCCTGGTAACCAGGGTAAACATCGGGTTACTAAGCGCAGGGCCGCGCTTAGTAACCCGATGTTTACCCTGGTTACCATTGTAAATGTAAAAAAAAAAAACCACATACTCACATTCCGGTGCCCGGCGTCCGCTTCCCTGCACTCCTCCTGCATCCTGTGTCAGCGCCGAACATCTCCGGCATCTCCCACAGAGCAGAGCGGTGACGTCACCGCTCTGCTTTACGGCCGGCACTTACACAGGAGGAGTGCAGGGAAGCGGACGCCGGGCACCGGAATGTGAGTATGTGTTTTTTTTTTTACATTTACAATGGTAACCAGGGTAAACATCGGGTTACTAAGCGTGGCCCTGCGCTTAGTAACCCGATGTTTACCCTGGTTACCAGTGAAGACATCGCTGGATCGGTGTCACACACACCGATCCAGCGATGTCTACGGGAGATCCAGCGACGAAATAAAGTTCTGGACTTTCTTCTCCGACCAACGATGGCACAGCAGGATCCTGATCGCTGCTGCCTGTCAAACACAACGATATCGCTAGCCAGGACGCTGCAACGTCACGGATCGCTAGCGATATCGCTTAGTGTGAAGGTACCTTTAGGATATTAATGGATCGGGGGCATTGGTAGAGTGATAGAGATGAGGGAGGAGATGTAGGGCGGTGCAGAACCATGGAGAGCTTTGTGGGTGAGAGTGATACATTTATAGTGGACTCTGTAGCAGATGGGTAACCAGTGCAATGGCTGGCACAGGGTAGAGGTATCAGTGTAGTGGTTGGAGAGAAATATGAACCTGGCTGTTACGTTCAGGATGGATTAGAGAGGGTAGAGCTTAGCAACAGGGAGACGAATAGTAGTGAATATCCTAAGGCTACGTTCCCACGATGAACTTTTGATGTTGCAGATTTTCTGCACCATTTGAGCATCCATCAAGTAAAATAGGTTACTTGCATTTTTTTGAAAATATGCAGAGTAAAAAACTCAATGCACAGAGCGCAGAGCAGACCCAGGCCTGACTGTTCAGACTCCTGTCCGTGGAAAGCTATTTAAACTAAAGGAGTCACCCCCCTGTATGTTAAAAGAAGAAAAAATGTAAGAAAAACCAAAGAAATGATCTGGACAGCACGGTGGCGCAGTGGTTAGCACTGCAGCCTTGCAGTGCTGGGGTCCTTGGTTCTAATCCCACCCAGGACAACATCTGCAAAGAGTTTGTATGTTCTCTCCATGTTTGTGTGGGTTTCCTCTGGGTACTCTGGTTTCCTCCCACATTCCAAAGACATACTGATAGGGAATCTAGATTGTGAGCCCCATTGGAGACAGCGATGATAATGTGTGCAAACTGTAAAGCGCTGCGGAATAAGTTAGCACTATATAAAAATAAAGATTATTATTATCTGGAACACGTTAACATACAGTAAGTGCAATGTTTAGGTGCACATTCACACTGTGGCCATTATCAAACTTAACCTAGAATAAAAACAAATTGAGCAAATACCCTACAGTAACCAACCTTTCCAATGCATAAGGTAAAATAAGCAAATTGTCAACAAAATCCACAAAAGATTTTTTGCGTCATATGTTGATGAACCCAATCTAAGTTGCTGTGCACACAGCTGTGGACATGGAGGTCCTAAGTTTCTGTCTTACTGAGCTGTTGACACTCTTTGGTCCTCCATGTGGAATTATGCTCTAAAGCAAAGCTTTAATATGCAGTATGGCATCCGATAGAACAAGACATATTTTTGTCTTCCTTGGATTCTGCTTAGGTTACAAAATAATCCCTACACTCGTATTACATATTTTTTTTAATACATATTAAAAAAAGGCTTAAATTGGGACATTAAAATCTTGTAGACTTCTATGGGTGCTGCACTACAGCTTGGAACTTGTTCATTGTTATAATATGAGGCCTAAAAACTAGTATAAAACTTTCACTGTGGTAAACCTAAAACAGCATGGCATACAGAATATTTCTAGCAAAGGTAGACTAAATTAGGTTGGATGAATTGTGTGGTCAGAAATTGTAGAATATGGACTCCTCATGTATCCCTTGATGTAGCCTGTTAGATGTAAGTTTGTTGAGGCGCTACTTAGACTCCATGCACTCTTCAACATGCAGCAACACCTGCAACACCAAGAAGGACAAACTGTGGCGTTATGCAAATTGAAGAAATAGCAGATGTCGCTAAGATTGACAAATGACCCCAATTTCAAGCACTTAGTTCAAATCAAAACAAGGATATAAAGTGCGCTACGCTCTTATCTGAGTAATAGGGTCAGTGATTATGGTAATCTGCTAACCTGCTAGGTTTGTGTGTGATGCAACCACTATCGCAGCATAATTGTCAGCATCTGCACCATCCACAGAAAGGTACAGTTGTGCTCAAAAGTTTACATACCCTGGCAGAATTTTTGCTTTCTTGGCCTTTTTTCAGAGAATATGAATGCTAACACCAAAACTTTTTCTGCACTCATGGTTAGTGGTTGGGTGAACCCATTTATTGTCAAACTACTGTGGTTTCTCTTTTTAAATCATAATGACAACCCAAAACATCCAAATTACCCTAATCAAAAGTTCCCATACCCCATTTCTTAATACAGTATATTGCCTCCATTACATCAATGATAGCTTAAAGTCTTTTGTGGTAGTTGTGGATGAGGTTCTTTATTTTCTCGGATGGTAAAAGTGCCCACTCTTCTTGGCAAAAAAACTCCAGTTCCTGTGAATTCCTGGTCTGTCTAGTATGAACTGCGCGCTTGAGATCTCCCCAGAGTGGCTCAATGATATTGAGGTCAGGAGACTGAGATGGCCACTCCAGAACCTTCACTTTGTTCTGCTGTAGCCAATGACAGGTCAACTTGGCCTTGTGTTTTGGATTATTGTCATGTTGGAACGTCCGAGTACATCCCATGCGCAGCCTCTGGGCTGATGAGTGCAAATATGCCTCCAGTATTTGCTGATAACGTTGGTAAATAAGTAAGCTTTCCTTCAACTTTGACCAAGTTTCCTGTGCCTTTTTATCAGCTTCACAGTAGGAATGGTGTTCCTTTCATCATAGGTCTTGTTGACCTCTCTCCAAATGTAACGTTTATGGATGTGGCCAAAAAGTTAAACTTTGGTCTCATCACTCCAAATTACTTTGTTCCAGAGGTTTTGAGGCTTGTCTCTGTGCTGTTTTGCGTATTTTAGGTGAGATACTTTGTGGCATTTATGTTGGTCTACCTGACTGTGGTTTTGTTTTTACGTAGCCTCTGATTTTCCATTTGTTAATCACAGTTTGAACTCTGCTGACTGGCATTATCAATTCCTTGGATATATTTTTGTATCCCTTTCCTGCTTTATACAGTTCAACTACCTTTTCCTATAGATCTGTTGACAATTATTTTGCTTTCCCATGATTCACAATCCAGAAACGTCAGTGGCTGGATGAAAGATGCAAAGAGTTTGTCTGGATCCCAGAAACTCACTCAGCTTTTATGCACACACACTGATTACAAGCAACCAGGTCACAGGTGAAGATGTTACCTTTTGTAGCCATTCAAACCCATTTGTGTCAACTTCTGTGCATGTTATCAGGCCAAAATCACCAGGGAATGTGAACTTTTGATCAAGGTAATTTGGATGTTTTAGGTTGTCATTATGGTTTAAAAAGAGAAAACACAGTAGTTTGACAATAAATTGCTTCACCCAACCACTACCCATGAGTGGAGAAAAAGTTTTGGTGTTAAAATTCATATTCTCTGAAAAAAGGCCAAGAAAGCAAAAATTCTGCCAGAGTATGCAAACTTTTGAGCACAACTGTATAGAATATTCGTGGATTTCAAGTGTGCTGCTGATTAAAAAAAAACAGTTGTACTGAGGAAGAAGTTGGATCTGATTCTGAAAGTTATTACCAAGAAACCACCTTAAATTATTTTTGTCTAAGGGTCTTCGGATCCATTTCGAAACCAGCAGCACACTTGAAGTCCACAAAGCCTGGCTCTTCATACATAGTTCAAATCTGTGGCATGTGGGAGAGTCATAAAATAAATCCAGAATGAAGTCAAATTGTTTTGTAGACATATGAACCCCCCAAAATTGGATCATGTCTCATGGGATGACTGTGCCATGCCCCATGTTTGTCAATGGGCCAGTTATCACTACTCATAAACTGAGAGAGACAGAATTCCTGAATCAGAGACCTTGTTTTATCACTCCAGTAGCGTGTGCCAAGCACTTTCAAAGGCTATCCTCTTCAGTAATGAGTCTCTCTGTGTTTTGGGCAGAATGATAGCTGGAGATTGGACTGGTGACTGTGTGGGCAATGCCATGATGAGGCTTTAGCAATGGAACATCACACCGGCCCTACTTCTGGGGTTAAGGTGTGGGGAGCCAAAATATGTTGCAGCTAAAACCCTCTGATCTTTGCTTAGGTACACTAACAGTTTGACTAAGGAACCAGTGGTATGACCATTTCTCCAAAGTGTCTAGGACCCATTTCTCAACATGACAATGCGAGGATGCATATTGGACCAGGCCACTATGAGCAGCCTGAGTAGTCTAATTGTGTTACCTGCTACATGTCTGGACTTGTCTCCCATTGAACACATCAATGGTCGAAATTAGGAAAGTGAGCTGCCAGCACCAAATCTTAATGATTTACGTGTCCAAGTGCATTCAGTGTGGCAGAATATTCTCCAGATAACCTCAATAATAGCATTTTATAGTATGTAAGTGTGAGAATTTCTGCACAAAAAGCTCATACTCAATTTTTTAAAAATTGAGATAGTATGAAAATTGTGTTTCTATTCTTCCATCACTTGAATGCAGGGCCGGATTTAGGAGGTGGGTGGCCCAGGGCCCATTTTTGAGGGAGGTCCATTTTTCAAGGTTTTGCAATATGTAATGCAAAAACACAAAATGAAACGAACGCAAGTTTATTTACAAAAATCATTTACACAGAGTAATTCAAGTAAAATCATTCATTTTTTACAATCCGGACACTTTCCTTGATTTTTGTTCTGCAAAATCACTAATGATGTCACTAAAGTCCAATTCACGCAGTATATCTGACCTTGTCAATCCTTGAAGTCCTGAAAGGGCATTAAAGATTAAAATATGTACATATGTATATATGTATAGTGTAGAAATTTGGGCTGTCTATATCAAAGACTGCTGCTGGGCTCTATATGTCAGAGGCTTCTGCTGGGCTCTATATGTATGAGAGGCTTCTGCTGGGCTGTATATATATGAGGGGCTTCTGCTGGGCTCTATATGTATGAGAGGCTTCTGCTGGGCTGTATATATATGAGAGGCTTCTGCTGGGCTGTATATGTATGAGAGGCTTCTGCTGGGCTGTATATGTATGATAGGCTTCTGCTGGGCTGTATATATATGAGGGGCTTCTGCTGGGCTGTATATGTATGAGAGGCTTCTGCTGGGTTGTATATATATGAGGGGCTTCTGCTGGGCTGTATATATATGAGGGGCTTCTGCTGGGCTGTATATGCATGAGAGGCTTCTGCTGGGCTGTATATATATGAGGGGCTTCTGCTGGGCTGTATATATATGAGGGCCTTCTGCTGGGCTGTATATGTGCAGCGCCCCAGAGTCCTGGTCGTTGCAGTACTGTGGCTCCGCTACTATGGGGAGCTATGGTGCGTCTGATGGCACTGAAGGAGTTAATCTGATCAGGTATCACAGACACCAATACATTTCACAGCCGGGCCTCCGGGGGGAGCTAAGGGTTCTATTCATTAGGCCACTCCCCACCATAGTGGGTAAACTGGGGGTCAGGCAGGAAGTTAGATGAGAAAGCTGACTGGGTTGGAACCAAGCAACACCTTGTGGCAGAGGGTGTTGTGGGGGAAGATACAGTAGGGTCTCTGTCAGGGGTGGGATCCTGACAGAGGCTTGGCAACTTGAACGAACGTAACGGGACCGTGCCTGCTCCGGGTAGCGGCGGTGCCCAAGAAAGGATTAGAAGCGAGATAGATTGTGCTGAGTGAGAAACGAGATCACGCAAAAGGAGAAATACCAGTAGGAGTCGTGCTGTAAGACCGAAGCAACATCCTACTGAGGCGCACTACCGGTGGCCGGAACGCCGATGGAGTATCATAACATTCAGCTTCAAGCAATACTCCAAACAGCGGCAGGACAGTCAGTCTAAGGCGGGCTGTCTAACTTAAATCACCTATGCAGTCTTGGGGGGCAACTTGTGGAGAGGGGCGACTCTAGGGTCCCGGAAGAGCTCCGAGCCTACCCGTCAAACGGGTGCCGTCCCAACCAGAACACCAGGGAGGGACGGAGGATTAGCAGAACATCATCTAATCGAGTTGTGAGGGAACTTAAGAAACAGACACAACAGTTGTGGGGACTTTCTGTAAGCACAGCAGGGAAGGACCACAACACCTAGCGCTAGAAGGAAGGCACAGATTTCCACCTGCTAGGAGAACTCCGGAGGTGCCATTGGGCCGGCCGGACTTGCGCAGCCTGGTTATCCAGATTCCGGACTGAGGACCCAGAGATCTTCAGTAAAGAGGTAAAGAGACTGCAACCTGGTGTCCTCGTTATTTACTGCACCGCACCACCACAGCCTCCTCACTACCATCATCTGTCATATCGATCCACCACCTTTCACTGGACGCTCCTCAGCAGGGTCACGGACCGGGTCTAGCCACCGTGACAACCCCAGAGCAGAGACTCAGAGGCCCGGTACCGGGTACCCCTCGGCCCTGCTGCAGTGGGGGCGCTCCATTTTTGGCGTCACGAACAGGATCTACTTAAGCCTGAAGAATCAGGTCATGTGTGCCTTGGAACTGTGATTTACTGTGCTTGGACTGTACTTTATTGCAAAGACTGTGGATTGTCACTTGCCGCCAAAAGTTCGCGCCAAAACCGCCGCCATTACAGCGCTAAGGAGAGCGCAGGAGAAGAAGAAGGGCGTGGAAGTGGGCGTGAACAAGCTGAAGAGCGCGAAAGACAATGGCCGCCCAGTCTAAATATCTCGGCCCCTTGAGGACGTGTCCGTCAGCAGCCGAGATCCGCCTCCTGATCCTCAATGGTGGGCAGAGACAGAGAAAACGAAACCGCCCACGAAGGAGAGAGCGGGAAAAGGACCAGGAAGAAGGAGTGAGCGACATGGAGGACGCCATGGCGAGCCGCCCGGAGCCGGAGCGTGGGGTCGGAGCAGAGGACTCCCCCAGCCACCCGGGGGGGCACCGCAACCAGGCCTCCACCGCTGATGCTGAATTCCTGCAGGCCGGAGTGGACGAACTCAGCGACCGACCCCGGCGGACGCAGCTGAGCACTGAGGCCGGGTGGAAGAAGGCCATCATCAGGAGCCTCACCAGACATCTGTTGGCAGCCTCATCTGGTCCGGAGCAGGAAAAAAGTTCCAGCGCTCCGAAGCCAGAAGGCAAGGCCCTGCCGGAAAGCGAGATGCTGCAAACGGAGATGACAACGCCGCAGCGCAAGGCCCCGCAACCAGCGTTCCAGATCCCAGCGGAGGCAGAGCAGACCGGCACCGGAGGGACCACGTCTGAAGCAGGTATGAAGGACGACCCTGCCCTGATGACCGACACCACTCCAGTGACTGCTAGTGCCACAGCTGCTGACTCCGTTCCAGTGACTGATCTTGCAGCAGCCGCTACCTCTGCTGCAGCAAATGCCCATACTCAAGCTGCGCAGACCTCCATCGCTGCGCATGATTTAACTGTACATGAAAGACGGATTAACGGCGTTTGTCCAGCACTGGGTGCAACCCTGGACCTCACTCTTCCCAGGCCAAGAGGGGTTAAGTGCCAGGTGCAGCCCTGGAAGCCGTCCAACTAAACCTCGGAAACCTGAAACTGTACATAGTTAACTGTTTGTTTCCCTGCTTTTTGCTGTTTTAAACCCGACTAGGGTTAATTCTTAAAGGGATCCCTTTGTTTACCCGGGATCCCTTCCTCTGCTTTTGCTTTTGTTTCCTGTTTCCCCATTGTTATCAAGAACTGCCGCAATCATGAACAGTGCATGATACAAACTGCTTGTAAATAGTTTGCACCTTCTTAAAGGGGCTTCTTACTGGTTTTACTTTAAAGAAGGACTCTTTGTGAAGATACCACACTGGAACCTTTGCTGAGTACGGACTGGTAGCTTGAGAAGATATGCTACCTCATAGAGACTTGTTCCCCTCTTAAAGGGGATGTTCATTTGTTGCAC
Organism: Ranitomeya variabilis; assembly: GCF_051348905.1. Lineage (NCBI taxonomy): Eukaryota > Metazoa > Chordata > Amphibia > Anura > Dendrobatidae > Ranitomeya > Ranitomeya variabilis. The sequence goes on from NC_135234.1 coordinate 673,810,462, forward strand.
GTAAATGGTGATATTGCTTTAAGACAGATAGCAATAATGTTTGATGAAAGAAAGTGATGATAATGTTTATATGAGAAAGTTATATGTATCCAACTAGTTAATTGTAAAGAAATGCTGATGATGTTCTCTGAAAAAGAAAGTGAAAGATAGAAGAAGGATGCAGTGGGCCCGTAGGGGTAGACGTGGTGTCCAGCCTGCATGTTAGTGAGAAAGATAATGAGAAGGTTTAATGTTCGATAAAAGAAACTGTTTTTGATAATGTTGATAGATAGTGGGGATAGAAGGTGAACCCTGAGTCCTCAGAGGAGTCATGTAAAAATGGCTCGGTGCTCTTAAACTGAAAGTGATGTTATGATCTATACTGTGTATAGTAGTTGAAAAGGCAGTAGGCCCGGGCTGAACGGGGCGGTCCTGCATAGAAGGGAGAGGCAGTAGGTCTGGTGCCGTTAGGACAGGCGGTCCTGCAGATTTAAAGAAGGAGAATGGAAAAGTTAAATTACCTTATAATGTGATTATAAGAAGGTCTTTAGTGGATTCAGAGTGTATGTCCTTAAAGGCAATGTTAAATTATTGTTCAACAATTTTGCACTTAGTAGAATACCCGGTTGGGTAAGAAAAGTTATTTATAGCATGTTGCTATGATATCTAACCATGTTTGTAACGTTCAAGTGTCCTCACCTCCCATAAAGGGAAGCTCTGTTTAAGTATACTTATTGTTATTGCACTCAACAAAACTGTATGTCTTTTTGCTAACTTGTATTGTTGTTTTCTTCTCAGTCCCGGAGTACTGTGTTTAACCAGGGGGGAGTGCAGCGCCCCAGAGTCCTGGTCGTTGCAGTACTGTGGCTCTGCCACTATGGGGAGCTATGGTGCGTCTGATGGCACTGAAGGAGTTCATCTGATCAGGTATCACAGACACCAATACATTTCACAGCCGGGCCTCCGGGGGGAGCTAAGGGTTCTATTCATTAGGCCACTCCCCACCATAGTGGGTAAACTGGGGGTCAGGCAGGAAGTTAGATGAGAAAGCTGACTGGGTTGGAACCAAGCAACACCTTGTGGCAGAGGGTGTTGTGGGGGAAGATACAGTAGGGTCTCTGTCAGGGGTGGGATCCTGACAGAGGCTTGGCAACTTGAACGAACGTAACGGGACCGTGCCTGCTCCGGGTAGCGGCGGTGCCCAAGAAAGGATTAGAAGCGAGATAGATTGTGCTGAGTGAGAAACGAGATCACGCAAAAGGAGAAATACCAGTAGGAGTCGTGCTGTAAGACCGAAGCAACATCCTACTGAGGCGCACTACCGGTGGCCGGAATGCCGAGGGAGTATCATAACATTCAGCTTCAAGCAATACTCCAAACAGCGGCAGGACAGTCAGTCTAAGGCGGGCTGTCTAACTTAAATCACCTATGCAGTCTTGGGGGGCAACTTGTGGAGAGGGGCGACTCTAGGGTCCCGGAAGAGCTCCGAGCCTACCCGTCAAACGGGTGCCGTCCCAACCAGAACACCAGGGAAGGACGGAGGATTAGCAGAACATCATCTAATCGAGTTGTGAGGGAACTTAAGAAACAGACACAACAGTTGTGGGGACTTTCTGTAAGCACAGCAGGGAAGGACCACAACACCTAGCGCTAGAAGGAAGGCACAGATTTCCACCTGCTAGGAGAACTCCGGAGGTGCCATTGGGCCGGCCGGACTTGCGCAGCCTGGTTATCCGGATTCCGGACTGAGGACCCAGAGATCTTCAGTAAAGAGGTAAAGAGACTGCAACATGGTGTCCTCGTTATTTACTGCACCGCACCACCACAGCCTCCTCACTACCATCATCTGTCATATCGATCCACCACCTTTCACTGGACGCCCCTCAGCAGGGTCACGGACCGGGTCTAGCCACCGTGACAACCCCAGAGCAGAGACTCAGAGGCCCGGTACCGGGTACCCCTCGGCCCTGCTGCAGTGGGGGCGCTCCATATGTATGAGAGGCTTCTGCTGGGCTGTATATATATGAGGGGCTTCTGCTGGGCTGTATATGTACACTGTGTTCCAAATTATTATGCACAAAGAGTTTAGGAGTGATAAGGTTAGAATTTTTTTGTTTGTCATTTAAACTCATTGATGGTGATGTGTGTCAGGGCTCTTTATATCACTGAAAGCAATTGCAGATACCTGTGCAAATTAGTTTGGCAGGTGTGTCCAAATAAAGGCAAGAATACTTAAGAAGGCTGGTCCACATTATTAAGCAGCCTACATTTTTTGCCAAAATGGGAAAGAAAAAGGATGTGTCGGCTGCTGAGAAGCAACAAAAGTTCTCGGAATCAATCTGTACCTCCTCCTTTCCTCGTCCTCTTTTTTAGAGTCATCTCTCCTCACTCTATCTAAATTAAACCATTCTAGGGGCAATAAAGCAAAAATTTCCACATACTCCCCTTTCCATATTTTTTCCCTAGTCTCGTTTTTTAGGTGAGCTCCTAAAGGGCCCTCAAAACAGACGTATACCTCTCCACGTGCTGTATCGTCTAACCTCACTGTATCCTCCTTCTCCTTTTCCGTGTCTCCTACCTGACTGGCCACTGATACTGTAGCGGAAGAAACGGCTGCACTGTCCCCTCCGCTCTCGTTCCTTAAAGTCTCTGCCAATGGATCCCTAGCCTGCACATTGGATAGCTCACCAAATATGCCACCTTGCCCAGAGCTCCTACCTGTACACCCCAGCCATGCAGTAGATGGTGGAGCCGCAGTCTGCCCAGCCCCCCACAGAAGAGCTAAGTCTCTTAAACCGTGCATAAGAATATTTAATCCCCCGCTAACCCCACCTGGGACCCCCTCGTGACTACCCCTACCAGACGAGGTTAACAAAGGGGGATAAGGTAAAAAAGGGATGTTCTCACCAAGCTGCCCGAGTGCTGTGGACCCGGCAGCCGACGGTCCGGTAGCCTGATGCTGCCTCTCCTCCTCCATCCTCCTGTCGTGGTCTGGTGCACCGTGATCCATTCGGGAGTTGCTCGGCGACGCTCTCCTTGGCGTTATCGAAAGAGCCGCAGAAGTCTGTACTGTGGACTGGGAGCCCACGTCATCCGTGAACTGTCGCCGCTGGTGGTCCCTGCGTGCTGGAGTGGGGGATGGCGCCTGCGCAGCGCCGATCATCGGCCCAAGGATTCGCGCCACGCTCGACCCTCTGCTGCTCTGCGCTGTGCCTGGTAAGGCGGCGCTGCTAGGGCCAGCTGTTAGCCGCCCGCGTTGCGCCCCCCGCTGAGGCGCCTGTGGATCAGGCCCCCGTATATTGTCTCGCCTGCCTGTCACATGCTGAGCCGGCTCACCTGCCCTGGTGGCTCCGGCCGTTCCTGCTCCCGACACCCTGCGTGGTCTGGATGTTGAGGAGGAGGTCGCCGCTTCCCCCTGTTGCAGGCCCCGCCACGTGACTGGATTCCTCCCAGCTCGCCCTCGGGACCCAGCAGTCCCGCGGCACACGCCATCAGCTGGAGGGTCCCCGGAGGGGCTCCTAACTCGGTGTCGGGCCCGGGGGGGGGGACATCGGGGCTTAAGCGTGCCGGCGGCCGGGACCGCCACAGCCGGCGCCCTCCTGTGGGGACCTGGGGAGATCCGCTTGCCACCCCCTGGAGAAGGCTGCTTACATTTTGCTGCAGCCATGCCGTCCCCTGCGTGCTGGCTGCGTCTCTGAGGCTCTGCAGGAGCGCTTCCACATCCATGCTGTCGGCAGGCTGGAGCTTCGCTTGCTGGCAGACCGCAGGTAATTACGTGCTCCAGCCGAATGCTGACTCGTCCTTGGCAGTTTTCCAATAACTGCCCTGCAGTCTCTCAGCCCAAAGCCCCTTCACTCCGCCCCTCTGGGTCCCTCCCCCCTCACCAATTCAAATAACTCCCCGCAACCCTGTAACTGCCCATTAACCCCTTGTGGCCCTGATTTTGCATGTGACCCCGTCATGTCGGCCTCCCCTGATGGCCCTAGGGGCCAGTACGGCCTTTCTTGACTACAATAAACATTGCCAAGACACTTCATCGTGATCATCGCACGATCAAGAAGTATGTAGCTGATACCCAGCACACACGTGTGCGTGCTGATAAGGAAAAATTGAGGACTCTTTCCAACAGGCAATTGCGTAACGTTAAAAGAGCAGCTGCAAAAATGCCTTGTCATAGCAGCAGACAAGTTTTTGAAGCTGCTGGTGCCTCCAACGTCCCCAGAACAACAAGATGCAGGGTCCTTCAGAGGTTTGCAGCTGTGCATAAGCCATCCTGTCGACCACCTCTATCCACTGCACACAAGCAGAAACGGCTCCAGTGGGCCAAACGATACATGAAGACTGACTTCCAAACTGTTTTGTTCACCGATGAGTGCCGTGCAACGCTCGATGGTCCAGATGGATGGAGTGGAGGATGACTGGTTGATGGACACCCCATGAAAACACGGCTAAGGCGCCAACAAGGAGGAGGTGGAGTAATGTTTTGGGCTGGAATCATGGGGAGAGAGATTGTCGGCCCCTTTATGATCCCTGAAGGGGTAAATATGAACTCCATAATTTATGTGGAGTTTCTAAAACAACACTTCCTGCCATGGTTCAAGAGGAAGAACCGTGCTTTCTGCAGCAAGATCATTTTCATGCATGATAATGCAGCGTCTCATGCTGCAAAAAACACATCTGCATCTCTGGCTGCTATGGGCATTAAAGAGGACAAACTTATGGTGTGGCCACCATCTTCCCCTGACCTCAACCCCATTGAGAACCTCTGGAGCATCATCAAAAGGAGTGTCTATGATGGCGGAAGGCAGTTCACATCTAAGCAACAGCTCTGGGAGGGGATTCTGTCCACATGCAAAACAATTGAAGCAGAAACCATCCAAAAACTGACAAATTCAAAGGACGAGAGAGTTCAGAAGCTTCTTTCGAACAAGGGGTCCTATGTGCAAATGTAACATCACCTAGAATAAAGTTTTCACTTGAAAACTGTTTGATTTCATTTTGTAATAAGCTGATACTGCTTATAACTTCACAATTGACCATTTTTTTGTTCAAAATAAAAAAAAAAGGTTGAAAACTCTGCTGTGCATAATAATTTGGAACATGCATTTTAAGTGTTTTTTTTTTTTTAAGATACTGTTTTCATAGGCAGTTTGTTCCAAAACATTGCAATTATACTAGAATAGTAACTGACTGGAAAATGACTGCAATTCAGATAGGTAATTTAGAGAAAATATGAGGAAATATTATTTGCATAATAATTTGGAACACAGTGTATGAGGGGCTTCTGCTGCGCTGTATATATATGAGGGGCTTCTACTGGGCTGTATATGCATGAGAGGCTTCTGCTGGGCTGTATATATACACTGTGTTCCAAATTATTATGCACAAAGAGTTTAGGAGTGATAAGGTTAGAATTTTTTTGTTTGTCATTCAAACTCATTGATGGTGATGTGTGTCAGGGCTCTTTATATCACTGAAAGCAATTGCAGATACCTGTGCAAATTAGTTTGGCAGGTGTGTCCAAATAAAGGCAAGAATACTTAAGAAGGCTGGTCCACATTATTAAGCAGCCTACATTGTTTGCCAAAATGGGACAGAAAAAGGATGTGTCGGCTGCTGAGAAGCAACAAATTGTGGAGTATTTAGGTCAAGACATTACTACAATCAACATTGCCAAGACGCTTCATCGTGATCATCGCACAATCTTATTTTTTTTAAGATACTGTTTTCGTAGGCAGTTTGTTCCAAAACATTGCAATTATACTAGAATAGTAGATGACTGGAAAATAACAGTGAATGCAATTCAGATCGGTAATTTAGAGAAAATATGAGGAAATATTATTTGCATAATAATTTGGAACACAGTGTATGAGGGGCTTCTGCTGCGCTGTATATATATGAGGGGCTTCTGCTGGGCTGTATATATATGAGGGGCTTCTGCTGGGCTGTATATATCAGAGGATGTTGCTGTGCTGGCTGTATATGTATGAGAGGCTTCTGCTGGGCTGTATATATAAGAGGGGCTTCTGCTGGGCTGTATATATCAGAGGCTGTTTACCTGTATATATCAGAGGATGTTGCTGTGCTGGCTGTATATGTATGAGAGGCGTCTGCTGGGCTGTATATGTATGAGAGGCTTCTGCTGGGCTGTATATGAATGAGAGGCTTCTGCTGGGCTGTATATATCTGAGGGGCTTCTGCTGGGCTGTATATGTATGAGAGGCGTCTGCTGGGCTGTATATGTATGAGAGGCTTCTGCTGGGCTGTATATGAATGAGAGGCTTCTGCTGGGCTGTATATGAATGAGAGGCTTCTGCTGGGCTGTATATGTATGAGAGGCTTCTGCTGGGCTGTATATATATGAGAGGCTTCTACTGGGCTGTATATGTATGAGAGGCTTCTGCTGGGCTGTATATATATGAGAGGCTTCTGCTGGGCTGTATATATGAGGGGCTTCTGCTGGGCTCTATTTGTCAGAGGCTTCTGCTGGGCTCTATATGTCAGAGGCTTCTGCTGGGCTGTATATGTATGAGAGCCTTCTGCTGGGCTGTATATGTATGAGAGGCTTCTACTGGGCTGTATATATATGAGGGGCTTCTGCTGGGCTGTATATGTATGAGAGGCTTCTGCTGGGCTGTATATATATGAGAGGCTTCTGCTGGGCTGTATATATATGAGGAGCTTCTGCTGGGCTCTATATGTCAGAGGCTTCTGCTGGGCTCTATATGTATGAGAGGCTTCTGCTGGGCTGTATATGTATGAGAGGCTTCTGCTGGGCTGTATATGTATGAGAGGCTTCTGCTGGGCAGTATATATATATGAGGGGCATCTGCTGGGCTCTATATGTCAGAGGCTTCTGCTGGGCTCTATATGTCAGAGGCTTCTGCTGGGCTGTATATGTATGAGAGGCTTCTGCTGGGCTGTATATATATGAGGAGCTTCTGCTGGGCTGTATATACGTGAGGGGCTTCTACTGAGCTGTATATATATGAGGGGCTTCTGCTGGGCTGTATATATATATATCTATGAGGGGTTTCTGCTGGGCTGTATATATATATGAGGGGCTTCTGCTGGGCTCTATATGTCAGAGGCTTCTGCTGGGCTCTATAGGTCAGAGGCTTCTGCTGGGCTGTATATGTATGAGAGGCTTCTGCTGGGCTGTATGTATATGAGGGGCTTCTGCTGGGCTGTATATGTATGAGAGGCTTCTGCTGCGCTGTATATATATGAGAGGCTTCTGCTGGGTTGTATATATGAGGGGCTTCTGCTGGGCTCTATATGTCAGAGGCTTCTGCTGGGCTGTATATGTATGAGAGGCTTCTGCTGGGCTGTATATGTATGAGAGGCTTCTGCTGGGCTGTATATGTATGAGAGGCTTCTGCTGGGCTGTATATATATGAGGAGCTTCTGCTGGGCTGTATATACATGAGGGCTTCTACTGAGATGTATATATATATATGAGGGGCTTCTGCTAATATATATATGAGGGACTGCTGCCGGGCTGTATATATCAGAGACTGTTTACCTGTATATATCAGAGGCTGTTGCTGTGCTGGCTGTATATGTACGAGAGTCTTCTACTGGGCTGTATATGTATCAGAGGCTTCTGCTGGGCTGTATATATATGAGGGGCTTCTGCTGAGCTGTATATATATACTAGCTGTACTACCCGGCTTCGCCCGGGTTAATGACTGCTGTTAGCAAAATAGAATGTGTTAACAAAAATTTATTCTGCACACAAAAACCACAAAACAAATAGATAGAAATGTAATTATTAAAAGGCAAAAACTAAGCTAATAGAAGAATTTCACAACATATATTAGCTTTGTTATACTGAGAATGTCTTTGTTGCCTATATTAACCAATCAGAGCTCAGGTTAATTAACTGTAGCAAAATAGAAGCTGAGCTGTGATTGGTTGCTATTGGCAGCCTGATAAATCCCCAGCCAACAGGAAGCCCTCCCCCCTGGCAGTATATATTAGCTCACACATACACATAATAGACAGGTCATGTGACTGACAGCTGCCGGATTCCTATATGGTACATTTGTTGCTCTTGTAGTTTGTCAGCTTATTAATCAGATTTTTATTTTTGAAGGATAATACCAGACTTGTGTGTGTTTTAGGGCGAGTTTCGTGTGTCAAGTTGTGTGTGTTGAGTTGCGTGTGGCGACATGCATGTAGGGACTTTTGTGAGATGAGTTTTGTGTGGCGACATGCGTGTAGCAACTTTTTGTGTGTCGAGTTGCATGTGACAGGTTAGTGTAGCAAGTTGTGTGCAGCAAGTTTTGCGCATGGCGAGTTTTGCGCGTGGCGAGTTTTATGTGTGGTGCCTTTTGAGTATGTGCAAGTTTTGTGTGAGGCAACTTTTGCATGTGTTGCAACTTTTGTGCATGTGGCAATTTTTCTGCGTGTGCAAGTTTTGCGTGTGGCGAGTTTTCCATGAGGTGAGTTTTGCACGTGTGGCGAGTTTTGCATGTGGAGAGTTTTGCGCGTGGCGAGTTTTGAGCGGTGACTTTTGTGTTTCTACTTTTATGTGGCGAGGTTGGTGTATGTGTGGTGAAATGTGCGCTGAGGGTGGTATATGTGTTCGAGCACGTGGTAGTGTGTGGCGCATTTTGTGTGTGTGTTCATATCCCCGTGGTGGTGTGGTGAGTATTCCATGTCGGGGCCCCACCTTAGCAACTGTACAGTATATACTCTTTGGCGCCATCGCTGTCATTCTTTAAGTCCCCCTTGTTCACATCTGGCAGCTGTTAATTTGCCTCCAACACTTTTCCTTTCATTTTTTCCCCATTATGTAGATAGTGGCAAAATTGTTTGGTGAATTGGAAAGCGCGGGGTTAAAATTTCACCTCACAACATAGCTTTGAAGCTCTCAGGGTCCAGACGTGCGACTGTGCAAAATTTTGTGCCTGTAGCTGCGACGCCTCCAACACTTTTCCTTTCACTTTTTCCCCATTATGTAGATAGGGGCAAAATTGTTTGGTGAATTGGAAAGCGCGGGGTTAAAATTTCACCTCATAACATAGCCTATGACGCTCTCGGGGTCCAGACGTGTGACTGTGCAAAATTTTGTGCCTGTAGCTGCGACGGTTCAGATGCCAATCCCGGACATACATACATACATACATACACACACACATACATACACACATTCAGCTTTATATATTAGATATATATATATATATATATATATATATATGTATGTATATATATATATATATATATATATATATATATATATATATATATATATATATATATATGAGGGGCTGCTGCCGGGCTGTATATATCAGAGGCTGTTGCTGTGCTGGCTGTATATAGAATAGAGGCTGAGGGTCTGTATAAAGAGTATACACAGCACTATACTGTAAACAGGTCCACACTATATACATACAGTATACACAGACACACTGTAATGCAGGATATAGTGTGGACTTGTATATACAGTATGGTACTGTGTAGGACAGGAGCTGCAAGAAAGATACACAGACAGACAGATAGACATAGACACGCACACAGACAGACACACACAGACAGACAGAGATCATACTCACCCACCGCGACACTGTGACGACTGAACTACTTCACCTCTGGATCTTCAGTGCCTGAAGATCCAGAGTGAAGTCCTGCCACGCTCCGCGGTGGAGAATCCTCTTCTTGCACTGACATCGTGGCTCTGCCTCCTTCCTCGAAGGTAGCTGAACAAACTCTCATCTGATCTAATCTGAGGGAGCGATCATATAGCTGAATAGGTAGCGCCTAGAAGCTTCTGTTGGGATCGGAGAAGGCTGCCGCATGCCATAAGCTAAGCATTAGGTGCAGGGAGGGCACTAAGGAAGTCTGGCTAGGCTAGCCAGGTCAGTGGATGCTGACGCAGGTCAGGTGCCATGACTCTGCCGCCCTGCGGGCCCAGCCACTGAGATGTAGGACTGTAGCCAGGTCCCTACACTTTCAATAGTTTCTCTTTTGTTAAATATTCCTTATCATTAGAAATGGTTCACAGCAAAGAGACGTGTATTTTACATGTTTTGAGATATTTATCCCTATATTGGTGGGAGGCCCCCGCTTGGTGGGTGGCCCAGGGCCCACCCCTAAATCCGGGCCTGCTTGAATGTCATTAACATGAAGTGAGAGAAGACTTTGCTCAAACCTTCATCCACCGATCTGTGGTTAGTTCTCAAAGATGTTTGGAGCAACCTCCCTGCCAAGTTCCTTTAAAAACTGTGTGCATAGGTACTTAGAAGAATTAATGCTCTAGGCGTAGCTAGGGTTTCAGCTCAGGGGGAGGGTGAAAACTCTGAGTGTGCCCCTAACCTGTAACCATGAATACAACTACGGTGGTGGACCCTAAGTGTGGAAACCTCAGCAGATGACTATGGCTACTTTCACACTAGCGTCGTACGACGCACGACCAATTGCGTTGTTGCGACGTACCGACGCAAGCAGTGAAAGCGCCACACAACGGGGGCAGCGGATGCTGTTTTTCAACGCATCCGCTGCCCCATTGTGAGGTGCGGGGAGGAGGGGGTGGAGTTCCAGCTGCGCATGTGCGGTCGGAAATGGTGGACACGACGCACCAAAAAACGTTACATGCAACGTTTTTTGGTGCAGACGGTGTCCGACGCAACACGACGCAACCGTCGCACGACGGTTGCGACATGTGGCAATGCGTCGCAATGCGTCGCTAATGTTAGTCTATGGACAAAAAACGCATCCTGCAAGCAATTTTGCAGGATGCGTTTTTTAGCCATAACGACGCATTACGATGTGCAGTGCACGACGCAAGTTTGAAAGTAGCCTATGGTGTTACTGAAAAGAAATCTCTATACAAAGACCAACACCGATATTCCAACAATATGGTGACCATATAATGGTAGATATCAGTCCTGCAGAACATACAAGTGATTACAGCAAAGTTATAGATGGTGATTTACAACTGAAGTTCTTTCTGAATGAATTGGTAATTTTCCCATCTTTTTCATCTTGCCCAAACTGCCATAACATCTTCTTACAGACAGGGCTCGTCTGCTGAGATTGCAACAAATACACATTTGACTCCTCACATTTCCAGCACCATCCCCATCTATTCCCAACCTGCGCAAATCTCATCCTGCTGATACCCCAATGCTGAGCCCCTGCTGCCGTATGTGTCCCCATTGCTGCACCTGCTATTTGGCACAAAAATAGGGCCCCTCTTACTGCCCCACATAAAAATTTAAATGGGGTTTCTTTCTGGTGAAAAGAAATGGTTACTTGTCTGCAGGTTTGACCATTGGGACCTGCACCAATTGGCATAATGGGGAATTTTTCATCTCCAAAGAGGCTCCTTTATGCCTTTCCTGGCTTCAGTATAATCACTTGGACTCTTTTGTCCACAATCATTTTTCTGAATGTCCGAACCCTCTAGATTATTTGATTTTGAACTTATCCAGACCAGTTTCACTCCATCTTCTTAAATCCTTACTGCTCTGGGAAACCCTTAGTCCTACAATCAGGGTTCCCACCCTAAATTGTAATCTTTATCAAATGGCCAACATTTTTTATTTATACTTTAGCAAACTTTAATGAACTGTAAAGATTATAAGTGGTATAGGCAGATGGCTTCAAAGGGTTGTCTGAGCATCTTATATTGATGACTTTTCCTTAGGATAGGTCTCGTCAATATCACATTGATGTGGATCCTACACCCAGATGTTTCCAGCTCTGCCGGTGGCTCTATAGTGGTCATTATCAAGGACTGCATGTCAGCTCTTATTGAATAGGAGCTGAGCTACAATTCTCGTGCACGGCAGGATATGTTTCTAATTGTAAAGAAAAGTTTAATCACCTAAGATTTAAAATACAACTAGTTATAGACAATATATAAAAAGATACAATTTATTTTTTTACAATTGTAGTCAATGTCAGATGCTTGAAGGCATATGTCTAAAGCATGTTTGGTAGCACGCTTCAAATGTGAATGATGAATGTATGCCTCAAATGCAGAATGGACAAAACCAATGTTCCTGGTTTATTAAAAAACAAAAACAAGAACCTTTTCCTTGTTCAACTAAATTTCCTTGCAGAATAATTTTTTTTTCCTGCATTTTTTTTATATTACATTGAAATGACATTGAATAACAGATAAGGGAAGTAATAGTGTATCAGAGTAATGTACTGTAGTGTTTGTGTGAGGGCTAGACTTAGTGAAAAAGACATTTAGGCCTCATTCAGATGTCCACGAATTACATATGTGTTCTTCACAGACATAACATGTTTCCATAATAGGTATGGGCAGCATGGTGGCTCAATAGGAAAACATCTCCAAGGAGTTTGTATATTCTTCCCCTGTTTTTGTGTTGTTTCCTCCAGGTACTCCGATTTCCATTGACATTTGGTCTTTACACTTGATAAAGACACTGGTATATGTGATTTTCCTGAAGAAGAAGTAGATTTTTACATCGAAACGCGTTGAAATAAACCAATAATTTTATTACACTGGGATATATGTTTTAAAACCTGTCGGCAGTGCGGAGACTATCCACAAACCCCTTCTACCCTATTAAAAGCGTTGGAACGGCATTTAAACGCGGTGAATAGAAAACCTTATTAACATCATCATTGTTGAAAAATCACTTTACTCCATCAGTGTAGCCCACCTTATGAGTTTCATCCAACTGGATCCAAAATCACAGACCGCACACAAATGACATCAGTGAGAAGTCCATGTGCTGTGCGTGATTAACATTGTAATGGATAGGAGAAGCTTTGTAATATATTTATTTGTTTTTTCAAATGTGAAAATTATTACTGAGACATTGTTGGCAAAACAGACACACTATCCAAACACTGATTAAAATGGATGTAAAAAAACATACATGACAGTTGGACTGTTGTTTGTGGAGCGCCCCTGGAGCGCCCCCACACCGCCGCAGGGCCGAGGGGTACCCGGAGCCGGGCCTCTAGGTCTCAGTCCTGGGGTTGTCACGGTGGCTAGACCCGGTCCGTGGCCCTGTCTGTCAGTGGGGGACGTCCGGTGCAATAAGTGATGTTGTAGCGGTGCAGTTGTGGGGTGCAGGTCGCGGTAAATAACGAGGACACCAGGTTGCAGTCTCTTTACCTCTTTACTGAAGCTCTCTGGGTCCTCAGTCCGGAATACGGCTCACCAGGCTGCGCAAGTCCGGCCGGTCCAATGGCACTTCCAGAGCTCTCCTTGCAGGTGGAAATCGGTGCCTTCCTTCTAGCGCTATGTGTTGCAGTCCTTCCCTGCTGTGCTTACGGAAAGTACCCCACAACTGTTGTGTCTGTTTCTCGTGTTCCCTCACAACAACTTAATTCGCAATGATCTTCCTCGTCCCTCCAGATACTATGGTAGGAACGCACCCGTATGACGGGGAGGCTCGGAGATCTTCCGGGACTCTATCTGCGCCCCTCTCCTGTTGGTACCCCCCTTTGCCTTCCTGGGTGATGCGTGAGACAGTCCGCCTCAAGCTAACTGCCCTGCCGTAGGTCTGAGGTATGGCTTGAAACTCTTTACCTCCTCGGCGTTCCGGCCACCGGTAGTGCGCCTCAGTAAGGTGCTGCCTCTTTCAGCACAACCCTCACTGGTATCTCCTTTCGCTTGATTTCGTTTCTCACTCAGCACAATCTATCTCGCTTCTAGTCCTTTCTTGAGTCCCGCCGCTTCCAGGAGCCTGCGCGGACCCGTTACGTTCTTTCAATGCCAAGCCTCTGCCAGGATCCCACCCCTGGCAGAGACCCTACAGTCTCTCCCTTCACAACACCCTCTGCCACCAGGTGTTGCTCCGTTCAATCCCGTCAGCGTTCTCTCTAACTTCCTGCCTGACCCCCAGTTTACCCACTATGGTGGGGAGTGGCCTAATGAATAGCACCCTTAGCTCCCCCCGGAGGCCCAGCTGTGAAATGTATTGGTGACTGTGATACCTGCTCAGAGAACTCCTTCCGTGCCATCGAACGCAGCATGGCCCCCCTTAGTGGCTGAACCATGCTACTGCAACGACCAGGACTCTGGGGCGCTGCACTCCCCCCTGGTTAAACACAGTACTCCGGGACTGGGAAGAAAAACAACAATACAGGTTAGCAAAAAGACATACAATTTTGTTGAGTGCAAATAACAATAAGTATACTTAAGTAGGCTTCCCTTTATGGGAGGTGAGGACACTTGTAACGTTACAAACATAATTAACCTTATAATTTACAGAGTATAAATAACTTCTGTTACCCAACCGGGTATTCTATTTAGTGCAATTTTTGAAATAATAACTTAACATTGCCTTTAAGAAACTCACACTCTTAGTCTATCAAAGGCCTTCCTATAATCACATTATAAGGCATTTCAACTTTACATTCTCCTTCTTGTGAACCTGCAGGACCGCCTGTCCCTACGGCACCAGGCCTACTGCCTCTCCTTTCTTCTACAGGACCGCCCTGTTCAGCCAGGGCCTACTGCCTTTCGCTACTATACACAGTATAGACATAACATTCCTTTCGGTTGAAGAACTCTGAGCCAGCTCTACTCGGCCCCTTTAAGGACTCACTCTCTAACCCCTACGGGTTCACTCTCTGTCCTTAGCAATAAAGTAACTTTTCAATGGGGACGCAGGGTTTACCTTCTATCCTCACCCTCATTATTACTTCTCTTACTTTCAACTGTGCAGACCTCTACTTCTACCCCTACGGGCTCTCTGCATCTTTCCTGTCTTCAAAACATTATTCAAATTTCACATTTTAACAAATTCAACACATATAACTTAGCATGTAAAACAGTTACATTTCTTTTCAAGGCATCATTATGGCATTACTGTTCTGCAACAGTATCTCTCTCAAGTTCAGTTTCTCACATCCCCTTTAAGAGGAGACCAAGTCTTTCTAAGGTAGCTCGTCTCCTCAGCCTACCAGTCCCATGCAAAGGTTCCGGCATGGTATCTTCGCAAAGTGTCTTTAACTAGAACCGGTAGGAAAGGTATCTTCGCAAAGTGTCCTTGGCTCAAACAAATAGGGCAAATATCTTCGCAAAGTGTCTTTGGCTAAAACCAGTAGGGAGCACCTTTAAGAAGGTGCAAACTATTTACAAGGGAAGTTCGAATCATGCACAGTCCATGATTTCTGCAGTTCTTTAAACTTGTGCAAAAATTTTAGGAAAGGAAAACAAACAAAGAGGACCCCGGGTGAACAGAGGGATCCATTTACCCTGGGCGGGTTTAGCAGCAACTTAAAGGAATAAAAGACAAACAGTAACTATTTACATTTTCATAAAGTAATAAAATCTTACTGGGGTTCTGCAGAAGGCGGCCTCTTATCCGGCCTCACCAGGCCAACAGATCGCCCCGGTGAGCCAGGACGCCGTTCCGGTCCCAGTAATGATAAAACCCCTCGCCGGGAGGTCCTCCTTGTCGGCAGGTGCACCCGTCCCTCCGGGGCACGGCAAGGCTGGGCTTCCCGGGGTTCCGCAGGGCCGGGCTCTGCTGCTTTCCCCACTGAATCAGCTCCTTCTGGTGTTCCGGCAGCAGCCTGGAAGGCAACGCATCGTTGGACACCTCGGGCAAACCAGCCCGTCTCGCCAGTGTCCCTCCTCCACCTCGTGTAAGTGACGGCGTCTCCCGGCTCCAGGTCACGATCGAACCTCCCGCTGCAAGGCTCCACCTCCTCCCGATCCACGCGGACCTGCAGCGGCTCTCCAATTTCCTGAATCACCCCTCTTCCATACCGGGGGTTAAAGGCCACCACTACACCCCAGTGTGAGGACGGGATCTCTGGAGCGCTGGTCAAGTCAACCTGTTCCGCAGGCTGGGGTCGGCTCCTCCATGCGGCCATCAGACGCCGCAGATGTTCAGCATCTGGTGAAATCTTCAAGTCCGGCGTCGGTGACATGCCTCCAGCCACGGCCGGGTGGATGGCGACAGGGGACACTGGGGACAGACGAATCTCTGTGGGCTGGCCTAGCCGTGTAAGTACGTGGGCATCGGCCCTCAGCCGGCGGGCTAGCTGTCGGGCCTCGGCCGCAGCCACACGTTCTGCAGACAGCGGCAAAGGAGGTCGACCCATTGGTGGCTCTGTGAGGGTCAGGCCCCGCAGCGTTGGCATCTTGGAGGCTGTCTCGGGTTGCGCAGCCTCGGGCCGGACCGGGTCAGCTCCGCGTGGTGCTCCTGGTGTCGCCATCTTTATTTGTCCTCCAATGTCCTCTTTTCGCGGTCTCTTTCGTGGGCGGCCCCGTCCCCATGGTCTCCACCCTCCGACCAAGATCAGGAGGCGTACCTCAGCTGTTGACGGGCACGTCCTCAGGACACAGAAATACTTAGACTGGGCGGCCATTACTGTTCGCGCTCTCCAGCTCGTCTACGCCCACTCCACGCCCCTCTTCTCTTCCTGCGCTTTCCTCAGCGCTGCAATGGCGGCGGATTTTGGCGGCAAATGGCACAGCACACAGTCTTGCAATAAAGTACAGTCCAAGCACAGTAAATCACAGTCTCTAGGCACACATGACCTGATTCTTCAGGCTTAAGTAGATCCTGTTCGTGACGCCAAGTTGGAGCGCCCCCACACCGCCGCAGGGCCGAGGGGTACCCGGAGCCGGGCCTCTAGGTCTCAGTCCTGGGGTTGTCACGGTGGCTAGACCCGGTCCGTGGCCCTGTCTGTCAGTGGGGGACGTCCGGTGCAATAAGTGATGTTGTAGCGGTGCAGTTGTGGGGTGCAGGTCGCGGTAAATAACGAGGACACCAGGTTGCAGTCTCTTTACCTCTTTACTGAAGCTCTCTGGGTCCTCAGTCCGGAATACGGCTCACCAGGCTGCGCAAGTCCGGCCGGTCCAATGGCACTTCCAGAGCTCTCCTTGCAGGTGGAAATCGGTGCCTTCCTTCTAGCGCTATGTGTTGCAGTCCTTCCCTGCTGTGCTTACGGAAAGTACCCCACAACTGTTGTGTCTGTTTCTCGTGTTCCCTCACAACAACTTAATTCGCAATGATCTTCCTCGTCCCTCCAGATACTATGGTAGGAACGCACCCGTATGACGGGGAGGCTCGGAGATCTTCCGGGACTCTATCTGCGCCCCTCTCCTGTTGGTACCCCCCTTTGCCTTCCTGGGTGATGCGTGAGACAGTCCGCCTCAAGCTAACTGCCCTGCCGTAGGTCTGAGGTATGGCTTGAAACTCTTTACCTCCTCGGCGTTCCGGCCACCGGTAGTGCGCCTCAGTAAGGTGCTGCCTCTTTCAGCACAACCCTCACTGGTATCTCCTTTCGCTTGATTTCGTTTCTTACTCAGCACAATCTATCTCGCTTCTAGTCCTTTCTTGAGTCCCGCCGCTTCCAGGAGCCTGCGCGGACCCGTTACGTTCTTTCAATGCCAAGCCTCTGCCAGGATCCCACCCCTGGCAGAGACCCTACAGTCTCTCCCTTCACAACACCCTCTGCCACCAGGTGTTGCTCCGTTCAATCCCGTCAGCGTTCTCTCTAACTTCCTGCCTGACCCCCAGTTTACCCACTATGGTGGGGAGTGGCCTAATGAATAGCACCCTTAGCTCCCCCCGGAGGCCCAGCTGTGAAATGTATTGGTGACTGTGATACCTGCTCAGAGAACTCCTTCCGTGCCATCGAACGCAGCATGGCCCCCCTTAGTGGCTGAACCATGCTACTGCAACGACCAGGACTCTGGGGCGCTGCACCCCCACGTCAGGGCAATGGGGTACTCGGTACCGGGTCCTTCAGTTCAGGGGATGTCATGGTGGCCTGACCCGGTCCATGGCCCTTTGAGGGGCGTCCAATGAAAAGGAAAGTTTGTATAATGTTCGTGACGTCACCTGTGGTATTCGGTCAGGGTGACCGACGCTGCTTAGGGGTCCGTTGGGGCGATGTTATGGCAGCTAGATGGTATACCTTCCCACAGGTGAAGTGCATCCCCAGGGCTTCCCAGAAGGGTAGATGGTGATGGTGGATGATGTAAGGCGCAGTGAATAACGAGGACACAAGGTTGCGGTCTCTTTACCTTTACTGAAGGCTTCGGTGTCCACAGTCCAGGGCACCGGATCACAGGGTAGGCAGAGTCCGGCTGGTCTGAAGGCAAATCCAGAGTCTCCTTATCCAGGTGGAATGCAATAGCCTTCCTATGCACACAGTAACACAGTAGGTCCTCACTTGTTTAAGCTCTAATAAGGTCCTCACTGTTATTACTCTTCTCTCTCTCTGTTCCCCGTGGTCGGATAGAACAAAACCCGTATGACTGATGGCCTGAGGCTTGTTTATAGGGACCCTAGAGACGCCCCGACCCCCACAAGTTGCCACCGTGTCTTCTTAGGTATTGAGGTCGGGCAGCCAACTTGGAATTGACTGTCCTGCCAGTCTCTGAAGCAATGGCGTAGAGCACTTTCCTCCCTCGGTATTCTGGCTACCGGAACGCGCACCAGAAGGATGCCGCTTCTCTCAGCCACTATCCTCTCTGGTATCCACTTGTTGCTATGCCTTAGTTTCTCACTCACTACAACACGCTTCCTTTCAATGTCCCTTTCTTTGGATGCTGCCGCACGTGGGGCAGGCGCAGCTCCGTGGACCCTCGTCCTCCACAGACCGTAGTCTGGATCTGGCTGGAACCCACTCCAGCCAGCTTCTGCCAAACTCCGTCGGGATATGACTGTCTGTACGAAGCCCAGTCAGCTTCTGTCTAACTTTCTAACCAACCCACCAGTTTTACCTATATGCGAGAAGTAGCCTAGTAGATAGAACCTTTGCTCCCCCTGGTGGACTGGGGTGTGAAGTGTGTGGTGTGTCGTTGTGATACCTGGACAGGAGATCTCCTTTATTGCCCTCAGACGTAATATCACTCCCCCTAGTGGAGGAATAACATTACTGCAGCAACCAGGACTCTGGGGCGCTGCACTTGCATATGTGAAATATGACAGATGTCTGAATGAGGCTTAAGCAAGAGGGTAACTATAAGGGGGAAGAAGAAGACACCAAGTCAAGAAGAAGCTGAATGTTATAATGTGAATATTAATGTTTTATAGTTATATGTTTTTATAAAATAGTTTGCATTTTATCCTTAAGGCTGGTCTGTGTCTCGGTTTTCCTGGAGGTTCTACCTTAATCCCCTCCCGGGGATTGTAGAAGTCTGTCCATAGGGTAACCATTACAAGTCACAGGGTTATAGTTGCAGCAGTTTGGGCAAGCTATAGTTAACATTTGGCATAAGCTCACAAATGGGGTGGGGTTAGTTCAGATAAAAGGGGAAACACTTCTGAGTTCTGGAGTAGAATGAGAGTCTAGGAAGTCTCTGACAGTGTGAGGTGCTACAAGTTCAAGTTCAGCGGGTGCAGAAGCGGCCAAGTGTCCAGTCAGTGTCAAGTCTGCTATATAGCATGAGGAAATATCTGAAGTTTCCAGCAGACTCCAGGGTGATCCAAAGATAGGACACAGGAAAGACATCCGTATCCATGGTTCTGTCTTCCCTTGGTGGAAGAGGCCGGTCAGGTCATAACAAAGGAAAACATGGTGGGCTTTAGGGACGCTGTAATGTTGGAAAGGAAGCTCCTGGAACCAACATAAACTGTTGAAGCCGGGGCAGGTAAGGCAGAACGAAGGCAAGAACTTATAGCACACTGGGCAAAGGGAACACCAACCGGAGGGGTCTCTGTCTCATATTTTATGCCGCAGCCAAATGTACCTGAAATGTGCAGTAAATTGAACCTGTTGAACCGGACCCGAGGTCTCCTATTAAATGTGTAACTGCATTTGGTCCCATGGATGGGGAGGTAATAAAAACTCCCAAACGACAAGTGAGCACAGAATGCATCCTACTCCACAACACACACAAGTCAGGCCTCCTGCCGGCCTCCTGAACCAGCAACACCTAGTAAGCTACTGTTGAAACGGGGAATAATATGCACCACCATTTTATTTATTTATTCTTTTTCCTATTTTGAACACTAACATTTGGGGTGCGTCTTATGGTCTGGTACATCTTATAGTCCACAAAATTTAGTATATAACATTCGGAGGTCTACAAGGACTGTATTTGACCCCTTTTGAGCACATTAACATAGGCTTACTAATATCCAATTGACCTTAACCTATCTTGGAGATGATAACTGATGGTAACCAACAGCCTATGTAGCAACAGATTGAAGTATTAGATTTTACTACTACTTAAATTGTATAAAGGGTCCAAAAATGATATTTTTTTGTGGGCAGATGCTTGTCTACACATAAGCAATTAAAAAAGATGAAGGAGTGGCTTTTTCATACAGTGCGGGGCAAAAATTAACACTGTTTGGGGAGCATCAAGAGTTTTATTTATTTGCTAAATGAAAAATGTATAGCTTTTCACAAGTTGTCCAAAAATCATTCCTTTACTTAGGGAACAGAAACAGGTGTGCAGTTTCAACTATGACAGTCAAAATGAGAAAACAAATAGAGAAAATCACCTTGTCTGATTTGGCAAGATTTATTTTGCAAATTATGGTGGAAAATAAGTATTTGTTCATTAACAAAAGTTCATCTCAATATTTTGTTATATATCCTTTGTTGGCAATGACAGAGGTCAAATGTTTTCTGTAAGTCTTCACAAGGTTGGCACAAAATGCTGGTGGTATGTTGGCCCATTCCTGCATGCAGATCTTTTTTAGAGCAGTGATGTTTTGGGCCTGTAGCTGGGCACCACGGACTTTCAACTCCCTCCAAAGGTTTTCTATGGGGTTGAGATCTGGAGACTGGCTAGGTCACTCCAGGACCTTCATATGCTTCTTACAAAGCCACTCTTTCATTGCCCTTTCGGTGTGTTTGGGATCATTATCATGCTGAAAGACCCATTCAAGTTTCATCTTCAATGCCCTTGCTAAGGTAGGAGGTTTGCACTCAAAATCTCATGATACATGGCTCCATTCATTCTTTCATGTACACGGATCAGTCGTCCTGGTCCCTTTGCAGAGAAACAGCCCCAAAGCATGATGTTGCCACCCCCATGCTTCACAGTAGGTATGGTGTTCTTTGGATGCAACTCAGCATTCTGTCTCCTCCAAATACGACGAGTTTTGTTTCTACCAAACAGTTCTACTTTGGTTTCATCAGGCCATATGACATTCTCCCAATACTCTTCTGGATAATCCAAATGCTCTCTAGCAAACTTCAGACCGGCCCAGACATGTACTGGCTTAAGCAGGGGGACATGTCTGGCACTGCAGGATCTGAGTCCCTGGCAGTGTAGTGTGTTACTGACAGTAGCCTTTGTTACGGTGGTCCCAGCTCTATGCAGGTCATTCACTAGGTCCCCTCGTATGGTTCTGGGATTTTTGCTCACCATTCTTGTGATCATTTTGACCCCACAGGGTGATATCTTGTGTGGAGCCCCAGATCGAGGGAGATTATCAGTGGTCTTGAATGACTTCTATTTTCTTATTATTGCTCCCACAGTTGATTTCATCACATCAAGCTGCTTGCCTATTGCAGATTCAGTCTTCCCAGCCTGGTGCAGGGCTACAATTTTGCTTCTGGTGTCCTTCGGCAGCTCTTTGGTCTTCACCATAGTGGAGTTTGGAGTGTGAATGTTTGAGGTTGTGGACAGGTGTCTTTTATACTGATAACAAGTTCAAACAGGTGCCTTTACTACAGGTAATGAGTGGAGGACAGATGAGCCTTTTAAAGAAGAAGTTACAGGTCTGTGAGAGACAGAAATCTTGCATGTTTTTAGGTGACCAAATACTTATTTTCCACCATAATTTGCTAAATAAATCTTGCCAAATCAGACAAGGTGATTTTCTGGATTTGTTTTCTCATTTTGACTCTCATAGTTGTGGTCTACCTATGATGTCAATTACAGGCCTCTCTCATTTTTTTAAATGAGAGAACTTGCACGCTTGGTGGCTGACTAAATGAGATAAAAATACTAAACTTACTAAATCTTAGTCACAGGTATGACGTGTCGATAAAGGGGAGGAGAGATCCCAAAGAAATGATACAGCACCACAGCGTGTCTAGCTGTCTCTCCTGGCTATGTAGGCTTTGTCTCCTCAGGTGGCTAAATTAAAAGGGGCGGTTCAGAAGCAAGCTCTGTGCGTCACACTGGATCAATCTGCTTTGGTGTCTGATTCTTCGGAAACCCAAACTGCCTGTTCAGGAAAGATTTTTTGGGAAAAGCAGTTGGTTCGTTACTTTCAGAGTGGTGTGTAAGTTATATTGTTGTTTACGACCCCACTCCTCTTGACGAGAGGAACAAAGGGTTGGAATAATTATCTCTCTATTTAGTGGGGAGCCTCAAGCATGGGCCTTTTCCTTGCCCTCTGATTCACCCTTTTCTTTTACAGTGGATTTTTCTCGGCTTTCCGGCTCACCTATGGTGATTCAGATAGAATATCATTGGCCAAGTCAAAGATCCGTTCGCTGCAAAAGGGGTTTTTGGCAGCAGAAGATTACTGTGCTGAGTTCCGTCACTGGTCCACAGATATGGAGCGCCCCCACGTTAAGGGCAATGGGGTACTCGGTACCGGGTCTATCTCTCTCACGGTTCTGGGGATGTCACGGTGGCCCGACCCGGTCCGTGGCCCTTCTGAGGGGCGTCCAATTAAAGGTGAAATTTGTACGGTGTTCGTGACGCCACTTGTGGTATTCAGTCAGGGTGACCGACGCTGCTTAGGGGTCCGCTGGGGTGATGGAATGGCAGCTAGATGGTATACCTTCCCACAGGTGAAGTATGTCCCCAGGGCTTCCCAAGATGTGTAGGTGGTGATGGTGGCAGTTGTAAGGCGCAATGAATAACGAGGACACAAGGTTGCAGTCTCTTTACCTTTTACTGAAGACTTCAGCGTCCACAGTCCAGAGCACAGATCACAGGGCTAGCTGAGTCTGGCCGGTCTGAAGGCACATCCAGAGCTCCCTTGTGCAGGTGGAAATCAGTAGCCTTCCTACTAGCACCTGTGTCTTGTAGTACCTCCCTGCTGAGCACAACTTTCTTGGATGTTTTTGATGTTCTCTCTCTCTCTGTCCCCCAGATGGTATGGATAGGACAACCCATATGACGGGGTAGGCCTGGAGCTATTTTATAGGGACCCTAGAGATGCCCCTCTCCCTCAAATTGCCTCCATGTCTTCATAGGTATTAAGGTCGGGCAACCAACTTGGAATTGACTGTCCTGCCGGTCTCTGAAGTAATGCGTAGAGCCTATTACTCCCTCGGTGTTCCGGCCACCAGCTACGCGCCTCAGTAGGAGGCTGCCAATCTTGGGGCAGAACTCCTCCCGGTATTATCTCCTTGTGCTGTGACCTCGTTTCTCACTCTCCACAATATACTTTGCTTCGTGTCCTTTCTTAGGATGCTGCCGCAATGGGTGCAGGCGCAGCTCCGTAATGCTCTCGTGCTTGGGCGCTGTTAGGATCCCACCCCTGACAGGGACCCTCTGTCTGCACCTCAGATGTTCCTCCTTCTCCCCCTGTCTGCCTGGGTCCTCTCTGGGTCAAACCCAGGTAGCTTCTCTCTCTGACTTCCTATCCAACCCACCAGTTTTACCCGTGTGTGAGGAGTGGCCTAGTAGATAGAACCTTTGCTCCCCCTGGTGGACTGGAGTGTGAAGTGTAGTGTGTGACTGTGATACCTGGCAAGGTGAACTTCTTTAGTACCATCAGACGTAATATCACTCCCCCTGGTGGAAGAGCGACATTACTGCAACGACAAGGACTCTGGGGCGCTGCACTCCCCCCCCCCCCGTTAAATCCAGTACTGGGAAAAGAAAACAACAATTACAGGTTATAAAAGACATGCAAAATTTTTGGAATGCTGTGAACAAGTAAATATAACAATGCTTCCCTTTATGGGAGGTGAGAACACTTGAACGTTACAAACAAGAACATATTTCCATTGTGCAAAGGCAAATTGAAAACAGTTATTATCTATCTATAAAACCAATTACCCATATAGGTATTCTATCTACTAAGTGCTATAACAATAATTTAACATTTTTATTCTTTATTCTTCTCTAAGTGCAAAGTCTTTTAACTCACTTCCTAAGGCTCTCTAGAGGATTCACTAACCCCTACGGGTTCACTTTATTGAAATTCAGCTTTCAACTTTCTTTGTCCTCAGTTTTATTTAAAGTACATCATTAAACATTTCTTATCACTAACTCCCTATCTACATACTATTACTATGTAAAACATTATTACTATCTATCTATTTAAGGCAACATTATCACTTTTTGGTGAAGTGCAACAACTAACATTCCCTTTAAGAGGAAATCTCAAGTCTCTTCTGAGGTAGTGCAAACAATTAACAAGTCAGGTAATAACTTTAAAGCAAGAACTTTCACGCTGTAATCAGGAACAGTGTCTTCAAAAAGCTCTTCTTTGTAAAACCAGTAGAGAGCACCCTTAAGAAGGTGCAAACTATGTATAATCATTTTGTGAACCATTCACCGTCCATGATTCGGCAGTCTTTTAGAAAAAGTAGAAAAACTTAACTTGAAACAATAGGGATCCTGGGTAAACTAAGGGATCCCTTTAAGAAGAATAACCCCAGACGGGTTTTAGCAGCAGAAAACAGGAAAACAAACAGTCTAAAAGTCTAAAAAAACTATATACAGTTTCCGGTTCGCCAAGGTTTATTCTGGCGGTCTCACTAGGGCTTTACCTGACAGGTAGCCCTCTGCGGCTTAGGAAGACTCAAATCCAAATCCACTCCCGGCGCCAGGTATACTCCATGAGTTTGTTCTCCCTGCATGGTCAGGTCGTGCGCGGCAATGAAAGTCTGTGTGGTCCGGTGGATGATGCCAGGGACGGTAGGGGTTGCTGCGGCTGCGTCAGCGGTAAGTTCTTCCTCCAGGGTTCTGGATACCGCCAAGAGGGCTGTGCATCTCTGTACATCCTGGGCCCACCAGCCGATCCCTTTTTGATACCGGCTGTAGGTTACAGCGTCTCCAGGTTTCAGGACGGGGTCTTCACCATCTCCACACAGGCAGGACTCTACCTCCTCCCGGGTGACGTGGACCCTCACCGACGACCCGATCTCTTGTACAAATCCCTTCCCTTTCTGAGGTTGGTAGAGTATCACAACACCCCATTTCGGCAAAGAGCCATCCAGCAACTCGCCTCGAACCTCCCGCTCTACTTCTCTCGCATACTCGGCAATCAGGTGCCTCCGGTATTCTCCCCATGGGAAGGGCCCAAGGTCATGCCCCCCCAGTGGTCTGGGGTCAAGTGACGGGAACGCCGGGGCTCCAGCAGTCGCGGTGATGAACGGATCAGGTGCGGAGGGAAGACGATCCCCCTGGTAACCACGGCACCCGGTGCCTGCGTTTGAGGTGACTCCTTCGGTGTCACTCCGCTCCTCTGAGGAAGGGGCCAGGGCTGGTGACGGCGCAGGCAGCGGACTCTCCATAGGCAGCTCCCAGGGGTTCAGGCTCTCCAGCGGTGGCATGTTGGAGTAGTCCTCCAGTGACGGGGGTCTGAGCAGGGCCATTCAATTTCGGAGGTCCCCTCTGGTCTCCAGCTCCATTCCTTCTGAATCATGGTTTCGTTTCTTCGGCCTCCGCCCGCCATAGAGAATTAGGAGGCGGACCTCGGCTGCTGACGACACGTCCTCAGGATACAGGAATATTTAGACTGGGCGGCCATTATTTTTCGCGCTTCTCAGTTCGTTCACGCCCACAACTCCACGCCCGTCTTTTTCTCCTGCGCCCCTCGTGGCGCGGTAATGGCGGCGGTTTTGGAGGGAATTTTTGCGGCAAATGGCAATACACAGTCCTTAAGCAAATCACAGTTCCAATACAGTTCTGGCACAGTTCCTAGGCACACATGACCTGATTCTCAGGCTTAAGTAGATCCTGTTCGTGACGCCAAGATTTGGAGCGCCCCCACGTTAAGGGCAATGGGGTACTCGGTACCGGGTCTATCTCTCTCACGGTTCTGGGGATGTCACGGTGGCCCGACCCGGTCCGTGGCCCTTCTGAGGGGTGTCCAATTAAAGGTGAAATTTGTACGGTGTTCGTGACGCCACCTGTGGTATTCAGTCAGGGTGACCGACGCTGCTTAGGGGTTCCCTGGGGTGATGGAATGGCAGCTAGATGGTATACCTTCCCACAGGTGAAGTATGTCCCCAGGGCTTCCCAAGATGTGTAGGTGGTGATGGTGGCCATTGTAAGGCGCAATGAATAACGAGGACACAAGGTTGCAGTCTCTTTACCTTTTACTGAAGACTTCAGCGTCCACAGTCCAGAGCACAGATCACAGGGCTGGCTGAGTCCGGCCGGTCCGAAGGCAGAGCTCCCTTGTGCAGGTGGAAATCAGTAGCCTTCCTATTAGCACCTGTGTCTTGTAGTACCTCCCTGCTGAGCACCACGGGATAGTCCTCACAACTTTCTTGGATGTTTCTGATGTTCTCTCTCTCTCTGTCCCCCAGATGGTATGGATAGGACAACCCGTATGACGGGGTAGGCCTGGAGCTATTTTATAGGGACCCTAGAGACGCCCCTCTCCCACAAATTGCCTCCGTGTCTTCATAGGTATTAAGGTAGGGCAACCAACTTGGAATTGACTGTCCTGCCGGTCTCTGAAGTAATGCGTAGAGCCTATTACTCCCTCGGTGTTCCGGCCACCGGCTACGCGCCTCAGAAGGAGGCTGCCGATCTTGGGGCAGAACTCCTCCCGGTATTATCTCCTTGTGCTGTGACCTCGTTTCTCACTCTCCACAATATACTTTGCTTCGTGTCCTTTCTTAGGATGCTGCCGCAATGGGTGCAGGCGCAGCTCCGTAACGCTCTGTCTCGTGCTTGGCCGCTGTCAGGATCCCACCCCTGACAGGGACCCTCTGTCTGCAGCTCAGATGTTCCTCCTTCTCCCCCTGTCTGCCTGACAGGTCCTCTCTAGGTCAAACCCAGGTAGCTTCTCTCTCTGACTTCCTATCCAACCCACCAGTTTTACCCGTGTGTGAGGAGTGGCCTAGTAGATAAAACCTTTGCTCCCCCTGGTGGACTGGAGTGTGATGTGTAGTGTGTGACTGTGATACCTGGCAAGGTGAACTCCTTTAGTACCATCAGACGTAATATCACTCCCCCTGGTGGAAGAGCGACATTACTGCAACGACCAGAACTCTGGGGCGCTGCAGATACATAGTGGAATGACCCTGCTCTGAAAAGCCTGTTTTTCCAGGGTTTATCTGAGAGGGTAAGAAGACTTTGGTTTGTATGAGAACCCTCCTTTTTTAGAGTGCTATTGTAAGTGGTCATAGTAGCCGTCCTGGATTCCTAAGCATGTCCAGTGTAAAGTGCATATAATGTTCATTTATACTGTATTTGTTGTTGTTGCGTAAAATTGCTAGGACGTGTAGTTTATACTGTATTCAACATGTGTACATTATGCTGCTATATATACAGTATATGTTCCTAAGGTATTGTATAGTATGCACAGGAAAAGTGTAGTATTAGTACTGGACCTTTAGATGGAGATAGTGAGCATAATATAGGATAAAGCTTTAACAATACACTGTGTTCCAAATTATTATGCAAATAATATTTCCTCATATTTTCTCTAAATTACCTATCTGAATTGCAGTCATTGTTATTTTCCAGTCATCTACTATTCTAGTGTAATTGCAATGTTTTGGATACTCAAAATGCATGTTCCAAATTATTATGCACAGCAGAGTTTTCAACCTTTTTTTTTTTATTTTGAACCAAAAAATGGTCAATTGTGAAGTTATAAGCATTATCAGCTTATTACAAAATGAAATCAAACAGTTTTCAAGTGAAAACTTTATTCTGGGTGATGTTACATTTGCACATAGGACCCCTTGTTCGAAAGAAGCTTCTGAACTCTCTCGTCCATTGAATTTGACAGTTTTTGGATGGTTTCTGCTTCAATTGTTTTGCATATGGACAGAATACCCTCCCAGAGCTGTTGCTTAGATGTGAACTGCCTCCCACCATCATAGACACTCCTTTTGATGATGCTCCAGAGGTTCTCAATGGGGTTGAGGTCAGGGGAAGATGGTGGCCACACCATAAGTTTGTCCTCTTTTATGCCCATAGCAGCCAGAGATGCAGATGTGTTTTTTGCAGCATGAGACTGTGCATTATCATGCATGAAAATGATCTTGCACGGTTCTTCCTCTTGAACCATGGCAGGAAGTGTTGATTTAGAAACTCCACATTGATTATGGAGTTCATCTTTACCCCTTCAGGGATCATAAAGGGGTCAACAATCTCTCTCCCCATGATTCCAGCCCAAAACATTACTCCACCTCCTCCTTGTTGGCGCCTTAGCCGTGTTTTCATGAGGTGTCTATCAACCAGCCATCCTCCACTCCATCCATCTGGACCATCGAGTGTTGCACGGCACTCATCGGTGAACAAAACAGTTTGAAAGTCAGTATTCATGTATCGTTTGGCCCACTGGAGCCGTTTCTGCTTGTGTGCAGTGGATAGAGGTGGTCGACAGCATGGCTTACACACAGCTGCAAACCTCTGAAGGACCCTGCATCTTGTTGTTCTGGGGACGTTGGAGGCACCAGCAGCTTCAAAAACTTGTCTGCTGCTATGACGAGGCATTTTTGCAGCTGCTCTTTTAACCTTACGCAATTGCCTGTTGGAAAGAGTCCTCAATTTTTCCTTATCAGCACGCACACGTGTTTGATAAGTGATTGTGCGATGATCACGATGAAGTGTCTTGGCAATGTTGATTGTAGTCATGCCTTGACCTAAATACTCAACAATTTGTTGCTTCTCAGCAGCCGACACATCCTTTTTCTTTCCTATTTTGGCAAAAAATGTAGGCTGCTTAATAATGTGGAACAGCCTTCTTAAGTAGTCTTGCATTTATTTGGACACACCTGCCAAACTAATTTACACTGGTATCTGCAATTGCTTTCAGTGATATAAAGAGCCCTGACACACATCACCATCAATGAGTTTAAATGACAAACAAAAAAATTCTAACCTTATCACTCATAAACTCTTTGTGCATAATAATTTGGAACACAGTGTAGTGTAAATAGTTAACTGTAGGAGGGGTCACTTTGGTTAGAGGAAGAGAGCTTCCTGGTGGTAGTCAGGGTGCCCATAAAGCGCAGAAGTGCTTATATGCCCAAGAGCTGGTTAAATACCCTGCAACGTTGGTGCTTAAGCTTAATGCCCAGCCATCCAGCACTTTCATTACCAGCTTGGTCAGAAACATGCCAGCATCAGCAGCTACTGGACGAAGGCTATATTTTACAGTGGACACGGCAGGAGAGACGGGCAGGTCGCTCGCCATGTGGCAGATGATTGCGTGGGCTGATGCCCTTGGAGTTGGGGCGAAGCAGCTGTTGAGGGAAGCCCCACATGAGGCAAGGAATCTGTACAGGGATGACACTGAAATGCCGTATGAGACGGTAGGACCCGGGCTCGAGCCATGTGAGGAGAAAAGAAAGAGAGGGAAAGCTAAAGTGACATATATTGTAAAACCCGATGCATCTGTTGTAACAGAACAGAATAATCTGTTGTGTTTGAAGTTAAACTTGGACTGTTTCTCAGTTATTCAAAAACGGGACCGGAGCAGTCTGCCTGGAGCTGAACCGAAAATCGGCCTGTGCGGAGAATGGAACAGCAGGTGAGCTGTTAAAGGGACATGATGTTCATGTAGAGGGAGGCCAGGGCCTGAAAAGCCCAAGTAACTCAGCCATGAATACAGCCCTGGCCGACCATTACAATTGGTGTAGTCAGCAGGATACCGAAGCCGTGCTGTGTGGGAAATCTGTGGACAATGTGAATGATGTGACCAGAGAAGAAAGAGATGAAGTTGTTATGAATACCACTGATTTGTTGAATGTGACTAAGATACCGGAGTTAGTCAAAAACCACTGATCAAACTGACTGTGTGATGGCCAAGATGGTGGCCATAAAGATGTCGAAAAATGGCGCGCAATTAGAGGATGACGACTCTATTCCCTCCCCTTGTGGGTGTCCTGATGGAGAATTGGTGCGAGAAGCTGTCTGGAGAAGACTCTGGCCTGACCAGGGTGCCCGCCCCTGGTGGGTGCGACGAAGAAGGAGAAGAACTCGCCCCTTACAGCAGGTAAGGCTGCAGAGTCTCTTTCAGTCCATCCATATATGAGAAGCACTGATGAGACGGCGGTATGAGATGCGTACCAATGAACTATCTGTATGTAGCTGAATAAGTTGTGCCTGTTGCACTTTGATATCATGATAATGTGGGACTGTTCTGCATCCGTGCAGGTCCAGGAGTCCTGCTTGGTTCCAAGAGTCAGAAGCAAATGCGTCCGGTACGGCCTAAAGTGAACTCTCAGTTGTAAATACGTTTTTGTTGCACCCGTTGTGCCCGTGCTGATGAATAGCAGGACTTTTCTTTTATAGAATAATGGGTCCATGGACTGATGCCTTCACAGGCACTTAAAAATAAAAATGGACATGCACTTCGGACGTATATAATGTACATTTATATTTGTTGTTGGTGCGTAATATTGCCAGGACGTGTATTTTATACTGTGGTCTACATGTGTGCATTATGCTGCTATATATACACTGCTCAAAAAAATAAAGGGAACACTTAAACAACAGAATATAACTCCAAGCAAATCAAACTTCTGTGAAATCAAACTGTCCACTTAGGAAGCAACACTGTTTGACAATCAAATCCACATGCTGTTGTGCAAATGGAATAGACAACAAATGGAAATTATGGGCAGTTATCAAGACACACTCAATAAAGGAGTGGTTCTGCAGGTGGGGACCACAGACCACATCTCAGTACCAATGCTTTCCGGCTGATGTTTTGGTCTCTTTTGAATGTTAGTTGTGCTTTCACTCTCGTGGTAGCATGAGACAGACTCTACAAAACACACACAAGTGGCTCAGGTATTGCAGCTCATCCAGGATGGCACATCAATGCGAGTTGTAGCAAGAATGTTTGCTGTGTCTGTCTGCATAGTGATCAGAGGCTGGAGGCACGACCAGGACACAGGCCAGTACACTAAGAGACGTGGAGGGGCTGTAGGAGGGCAACAACCCAGCAGCTGGACCGCTACCTTAGCTTTTGTGCAAGGAGAAACAGGAGGAGCACTGCCAGAGCCCTGCAAAATGACCTTCAGCAGGCCACAAAAGTGCATGTGTCCGCACAAACAATTAAAAACCAACTCCATGAAGATGGTCTGAGTGCCCGACGTCCACAGATGGGAGTTGTGCTCACAGCCCAACACCTTTCAGGATGCTTGGCATTTGGCACAGAGCACCAGGATTGGCAAATTCACCAATGGCGCCCTGTGATCTTCACAGATGAGAGCAGGTGACTGAGCAAATGTGACAGACGTGACAGAGTCTTCAGACGCCATGGAGAGTGATCTGCTGCCTGCAACATCCTTCAGCATGACAGGTTTGGCAGTGGGTCAGTAATGGTGTTGGGTGGCATTTCTTTGAAGGGCCGCACAGCCCTCCATGTGCTCGCCAGAGGTAGCCTGACTGCCATTAGGTACCGAGATGAGATCCTCAGAACCCTTGTGAGACCATATGCTGGTGCAGTTGGCCCTGAGTTCCTCCTAATGCAGGACAATGACAGACCTCATGTGGCTGGAGTGTGTCAGGAGTTCCTACAAGATGAAGGCATTGAAGCTATGGACTGGCCTGCCCGTTCCCCAGACCTGAATCCAATTGAACACATCTTGGAAATCATGTCTCACACCATCCACCAATGTCATGTTGCCCCACAGACTGTCTAGGAGTTGGCGGATGCTTTAGTCCAGGTCTGGGAGGAGATCCCTCAGGAGACCATCTGCTACCTCATCAGGAGCATGCCCAGATGATGTAGGAAGATCATACAGGCATGTGGAGGCCACACACACTACTGAGAATCATTTCCTTGTCTTTAGGCATTTCTATTGAAGTTGGATCAGCCTGTAACTTCATTTTCCACTTTGATTTTGAGCATCATTCCAGCTCCAGACCTCCCTGGGATATTATTTGTGATTTACGTTGATCATTTTTAGGTTTTATTTTTCTCAACACATTCCACTATGTAATGAATAAAGATTTACAACTGGTATATTTCATTCAGTGATATCTAGGATGTGGGATTTTAGTGTTCCCCTTATTTTTTGAGCAGTGTATATATTCCTATGGTATTGTATAGTATGTAACAATAGTGTAAATAGTTAACTGTAGGAAGGGTCACTTTGGTTAGAGGAAGAGAGCTTCCTGGTGGTAGTCAGAGGGCCTGGGTGCCCGTAAAGCACAGAAGTGCTTATATGCCCAGGAGCCGGTTAAATACCCTGCAACGTTGGATGCCCAGCCATCCAGAACCTTCATTATCAGCTTAGTAAGACACATGTCAGTGTCAGCAGCTACTGGATGAAGGCTATATTTTACAGTGGACACGGCAGGAGAAAAGGGCAGGTCGCTCGCCATGTGGCAGATGATTGCATGGGCTGATGCCCTCAGAGCTGGGGCGAAGCAGCTGTTGAGGGAAGCCCCACATGAGGCAAATAATATGGACAGTGAGGACACTGAAATGCCATATGAGATGGCAGGACTTGGGCTCGAGCCATGTGTGGAGGAAAGAAAGAGAGGGAAAGCTGAAGTGACGTATATTGTAAAACATGCAACTGTTGTAATGGAACTGGATGAGCTGCAAAGAAACATAAGTAAACTGTTGCGTTTGAAGTTAAACTTGGACTGTGTCTCAGTTATTCCCAAAGGGATCGGAGCAGCCTGTCTGGAGCCGAACTGAAAATCGGCCTGTGCGGAGAATGGAACAGCAGGTGAGCTGTTGAAGGGACATGATGTTCATGTAGAGGGAGGCCAGGGCCTGAAAAGCCCAAGTAACTCAGCCACGACTACAGCCCTGGCCGACCTTTATACTATTTATTTGGTAATATGTATTGATAAGCTAGTTCGGCAGAGGTCCTGTAACAAGGTGGCAGGGAGTGGTAGTCCTTGCCGAGTCACTTAAAGCTACAGTCCATGAACAGAGTGCACTGAGCATACAGTCAGCGAGCACTCCAGCCCCTTGCACATGAAATGGACAGGACAGATATAATCCAGGTGAATGATCTCTTTTCCGCAGTCGTTACAGCACAGGCAAACAGGATCCAGGGATAACTTTTTATTGAATGCGTAGAGGAGGTAGTAATAAGTAGAAGGAAGAAAAATGCAATTTCAGCAAATCAATCGACCTCCCTGCTCTCTCCCTAACGATGTCCACGACTGTACCCACAGCAGCCACGGTGGCCGAAAGAGGAATTAGTCAATATGCCAGAATCTGGATGCTTAAAGTCCCTTCGGCATGGCACCTACGTAGTCCTGGTGCCCGTTTCACTGCCAGTGGGTCCAGGGCAGCAGTCTTTCCCCCTTCTGGGGTTTGGTCAGCTTCCCACAGGGGAGCACGTCCTGCCATAGGCAAGCCTGCCTTGGCTCTAACTGAGGGTCAGGAACCTGCTCCTTTTTGGGGCTGTTAACCCAACCCCTTGGGTTAACCCCTTCTGTCCCTGTCTCTAAAATACAGGCAAATACCATTATGAACATTATCAAACATTACTAACACAGCTCAGAACATAGGAATAAAATGGCAATACATTAATACACAAGGCATAAGAAATACAGACATTACTAAAGGGGTACACCGTCCGGGTACCACACAAGATGTACTGGCCCAGCACATGGGAGAGAGTGAAGCAATGAGGTTCTCCGCCACCTCCTTACAGTCCCATGACTCTAAAATATCCTGGGGAGTTGCTTCTGTACCTACCTTACCTTCTGAGACCTCACCTGAGCCCATGCAGCTAGGACGGGCGTTCCATGGGGGGAAAACCTCTACTCCACTCAAGAAGGGGGCAAGAAGGGGGCAGTTTGTTTTTTATTTTTTGGTAAAAAATTGACACTTTATCAGTACTTATCCCTCGGTACCCAGGAAGAGGCGGCAGCCGGAAAACTCCTAGACACAGGTTGTTTGCAGCATCGCAACCTGTGTCTATGTGTATCTTCCACTATGATGTCTCAATGTTTGATACCTACCAAAGTCAAGATTGGGGCCAGGAAGTTTCAATTTCTGTTTTTCTTGATAGTGGTTCAGGGGCAAACATAATTGATAAGGAATTTGCCCATTCTTCAGGAAAGAGCAGTTATCTAATCCTGTTCAGCTGTTTGCCATTCATTTGTCACCTCCTACTCAGGGGTCTTTTCTAATTGGGTACAGGGTCTGCAGCTCCGCACAGGTGTTCTTCATTCAGAGCATATATCGTGCTATTTCATTAGTGACCTTTCCTTGGTTAGCCTTACATAATCCCACTGTTGAACATACTCAGGGGATCATTAAATGGAACACATATTGTAAGGACAACTGTTTAGGAATCTGTGTTTTTGCGAATATCACCAGTCTTCCTGGTCCTCTCCCAGATTTTAGTGATATTTTCTCAGAGAAAGGATGTCAGGAGCTGTCAGCCCTATATGTCTTATGACTGCGCCATAAGGTTGATTCCAGAAGCAAAATTGCCCAAGTGCAAACTATATAATTTGTCCGGTCCTGAGAGATTAACTTTCAAAGAGTAAATAACTGAGAGAACAGTTAAGGGTCACATTAGGCTGACTTATTTGCCACTAGAAGCTGTTTTCTTCTTTGCAAAAAGAAGGATGGTGGATTATGGCTGTGCCTGGACTTCCGGGAGCTCATCCAAATATCGGTTCTGGATCCGTATCCTCTTCTACTCATTCCTGACCTTTTTAGTCAGATGGTTGGTGGTAAATGATTCTCTAAACTTGACCTTAGAGTGCCTATAATCTGATCCAGGTCAAAAAGAAGTGGAAAACAGCTTTTAACACATCGGGGGGGCACTTCGAAAACCTTGCCATGCCTTTCGGTCTTACCAACACACTTGCAGTATTCCAACATTTTGTCTCATCTTTTAGGGAGGTCTGTAATCATTTACTTAAATTAAATTTTTATATACTCACAGGGTTATGGGATCCATATTGATCATGTCAGGCAGGTACTACATATTCTCAGAGAAAATAGGTTGTATGCTAAAGGTCATTACAAGTTCATAGACACCAAACATGTATAGGTTCTTTTTTACTTACGTGGTGAAAAAAAATTCCAAACTTTGTTACAAAAAAACAATTGCACCATTTTCCGATACCCGTAACGTCTCCATTTTTCTTGATCTCAGGTGAAGTGAAGGCTTATTTTTTTGCGTGCCAAGCTGATGTTTTGAATGATACCATTTTGATGAGATATAATCTTTTGATCGGCCGTTATTGCATTTTAATGCAAATTTGCGGCGACCAAAAAAATGTAATTCCGGCGTTTTGACATTTTTCTCGCTATGCTGTTTAGCGATAAGGTTAATTATTTTTGTTATTGATTAGGCGATTCTGAATGTGGTGATACCAAATATGTGTATGTTTGATTTTTTCATTGTTTTATTTTGAATGAGTTGAAAAGGGGGTAATCTGAACTTTTACATATTTTTTAAATATTTTTAAAAACATTTTTTTTTACTTTTGGCATGCTTAAAAAGTCTCAATGGGAGACTTGAAGCTGCCATAACCTGATCGGCTCTGCTACATACAGGAAATGATCCTGCCGATTAACCCCATATCAGCAGTTTAATAGGGTTTTTTTCTGGTGACAGTTGCCCTTTAATTGAATATGGAGTATCAAGGGAAACCCTTATGCAGTCTATTAGAGAACTTTTGAGATAATTGTCCAATTATCTTTGGTCCCTTGAAAAAGAGGAAGCTACACATTAAAGAGCTGTAATTCCCAAACCCTTACTCCAATTAGGACGTGAATACCCTCAAATTAAAGCTGAGAGTCTGCACTTTAAGCCCATATTGATTATACACCTAAAACGGAAATATTAATATGTTTTGGTAAAAAGTTGAAATGCAAAAATACCTGTGTTACTGTGAAGCGGTGACTGAATGACAACGCTAGGCAAGACTCAAATATGATACGGCTTTATTGAAGAACAGAGGATTATATGTCGGGCAATAAGGCGAACAGTTATTGCAATGAGAACAGTAATATAAGATACAAAGGGAGATAGCTGGAGCATGTCACACAAGCTGTGCTCCAACTATTGCAATGCAAAGTTCAATACAAACAGTACAAACAAACTTCACAACCAGCTTTCTTTTAACTTACTATCTGGTGTCCGATAATCAGGCCACGCTGCTACAGTAAGGCTGGTTTCACACTTGCGTTTTTATCTGCATGCGTTTTTAAAAAAAAACGCATGTGTGAAAAAACGCATGTAAACGCGGTAAAACGCATGCGTTTTTTCGCGGCATAAAAAACGCGCAAAAAAATACTACAGGTTGCATTTTTGAAAATGAACGCATGCAGAAAAAAAACGCATGCGTTTGAAAACGCGACCAAACGCATACAAAAAAACCGCATGCGTTTACAATGTTAAATATAGGGGAAAAAAACGCATGCGTTTTTTTTGCAAAAAACGCTGCAGACAAAAACGCAAGTGTGAA
This sequence comes from Ranitomeya variabilis, assembly GCF_051348905.1. Classification (NCBI taxonomy): domain Eukaryota; kingdom Metazoa; phylum Chordata; class Amphibia; order Anura; family Dendrobatidae; genus Ranitomeya; species Ranitomeya variabilis. The sequence continues at coordinate 673,846,877 of NC_135234.1, forward strand.
ACCAGCCTAAGGGAATCTGTCACCCCCTGGGATGTATGTGAAGTATTAATATGGGCATACAGGTGATAGAAATGTTACACTAGTCCTACCTGTATGTCTCATATTAATGGTCTTGATGTTGAGAAATGTTATATTCTTTCTTTATGTTAACCCCTTCATGACCCAGCCTATTTTGGCCTTAATGACCTTGCCGTTTTTTGCAATTCTGACCAGCGTCCCTTTATGAGGTAATAACTCAGGAACGCTTCAACGGATCCTAGCGATTCTGAGATTGTTTTTTCATGACATATTGGGCTTCATGTTAGTGGTAAATTTAGGTCGATAATTTCTGAGTTTATTTGTGAAAAAAACGGAAATTTGGCGAAAATTTTGAAAATTTCGCAATTTTCACATTTTGAATTTTTATTCTGTTAAACCAGAGAGTTATGTGACACAAAATAGTTAATAAATAACGTTTACCACATGTCTACTTTACATCAGCACAATTTTGGAAACAAATTTTTTTTTTGCTAGGAAGTTATAAGGGTTAAAATTTGACCAGTGATTTCTCATTTTTACAACAAAATTTACAAAACCATTTTTTTTAGGGACCACCTCACATTTGAAGTCATTTTGAGGGTTCTATATGGCTGAAAATACCCAAAAGTGACACCATTCTAAAAACTGCACCCCTCAAGGTGCTCAAAACCACATTCAAGAAGTTTATTAACCCTTCAGGTGTTTCACAGCAGCAGAAGCAACATGGAAGTAAAAAATGAACATTTAACTTTTTAGTCACAAAAATGATCTTTTAGCAACAATTTTTTTATTTTCCCAAGGGTAAAAGGAGAAACTGGACCACGGACGTTGTTGTCCAATTTGTCCTGAGTACGCTGATACCTCATATGTGGGAGTAAACCACTGTTTGGGCGCACGGCAGGGCTCGGAAGGGAAGGAGCGCCATTTGACTTTTTGAATGAAAAATTGGCTCCAATCTTTAGCGGACACCATGTCGCGTTTGGAGAGCCCCCGTGTGCCTAAACATTGGAGCTCCCCCACAAGTGACCCCATTTTGGAAACTAGACCCCCCAAGGAACTTATCTAGAAGCATAGTGAGCACTTTAAACCCCCAGGTGCTTCACAAATTGATCCGTAAAAATGAAAAAGTACTTTTTTTTCCCCAAAAAATTATTTTAGCCTCAATTTTTTCATTTTCACATGGGCAACAGGATAAAATGGATCCTACATTTTGTTGGGCAATTTCTCCTGAGTACACCGATACCTCACATGTGGGGGTAAACCACTGTTTGGGCACATGGTAAGGCTCGGAAGGGAAGGAGCGCCATTTGACTTTTTGAATGAAAAATTATCTCCATCGTTAGCGGACACCATGTCGCTTTTGGAATGCCCCTGTGTGCCTAAACATTGGAGCTCCTCCACAAGTGACCCCATTTTGGAAACTAGACCCCCCAAGGAACTTATCTAGAGGCATAGTGAGCACTTTAAACCCCCAGGTGCTTCACAAATTGATCCGCAAAAATGAAAAAGTACTTTTTTTTCACACAAAATTTCTTTTAGCCTCAATTCTTCATTTTCACATGGGCAACAGGATAAAATGGATCCTAAAATTTGTTGGGCAATTTCTCTTGAGTACGCCGATACCTCATATGTGGGGGTAAACCACTGTTTGGGTGCACGGCAAGGCTCGGAAGGGGAGGCGTGCCATTTGACTTTTTGAATGGAAAATTAGCTCCAATCGTTAGCGGACACCATGTCGCGTTTGGAGAGCCCCTGTGTGCCTAAACATTGGAGCTCCCCTACAAGTGACCCCATTTTGGAAACTAGACCCCCCAAGGAACTTATCTAGATGCATAGTGAGCACTTATAACCCCCAGGTGCTTCACAGAAGTTTATAACGCAGAGCCGTGAAAATAAAAAATAATTTTTCTTTCCTCAAAAATGATTTTTAGCCCAGAATTTTTTATTTTCCCAAGGGTAATAGGAGAAATTGGACCCCAAATGTTGTTGTCCAGTTTGTCCTGAGTACGATGATACCCCATATGTGGGGGTAAACCACTGTTTGGGCGCACGGCAGGGCTCGGAAGGGAAGGCACGCCATTTGGCTTTTTGAATGGAAAATTAGCTCCAATCATTAGCGGACACCATGTCGCGTTTGGAGAGCCCCTGTGTGCCTAAACATTGGAGCTCCCGCACAAGTGACCCCATTTTGGAAACTAGACCTCCCAAGGAACTAACCTAGATGTGTCGTGAGCACTTTGAACCCCCAAGTGCTTCACAGAAGTTTATAACGCAGAGCCATGAAAATAAAAAATAATTTTTCTTTTCTCAAAAATGATTTTTTAGCCCACAATTTTTTATTTTTCCAAGGGTAACAGGAGAAATTGGACCCCAAAAGTTGTTGTCCAGTTTCTCCTGAGTACGCTGATACCCCATATGTGGGGGTAAACCACTGTTTTGGCACACGTCGGGGTTCGGAAGGGAAGTAGTGATGTTTTGAAATGCACTTTGATGGAATGCTCTGCGGGCGTCAGGTTGCTTTTGCAGAGCCCCTGATGTGCCTAAACAGTAGGAACTCCCCACAAGTGACTCCATTTTGGAAACTAGACCCCCAAGGGAACTTATCTAGATGTGTGGTGACCACTTTGAACCCCCAAGTGCTTCACAGAAGTTTATAACGCAGAGCCGTGAAAATAAAAAATCATTTTTCTTTCCTCAAAAAAGATGTTTTAGCAAGCAATTTTTTATTTTTACAAGGGTAACAGGAGAAATTGGGCCCCAATATTTGTTGCCCAGTTTGTTGTGAGTGTGCTGGTACCCCATATGTGGGGGGAAAACAAATGTTTGGGCACACGTCAGGGCTCGGAAGGGAAGTAGTGACATTTGAAATGCAGACTTTGATGGAATGGTCTGCGGGCGTCACATTGCATTTGCAGAGCCCCTGATGTGCCTAAACAGTAGAAACACCCCACAAGTGACCCCATTTTGGAAACTAGACCCCCCCAAGGAACTTATCTAGATGTGTGATGAGCACGTTCAACCCCCAAGTGCTTCACAGAAGTTTACAACGCAGAGCCGTGAAAATAAAAAATCATTTTTCTTTCCTCAAAAAAGATGTTTTAGCAAGCAATTTTTTATTTTCACAAGGGTAACAGGAGAAATTGGGCCCCAATATTTGTTGCCCAGATTGTTGTGAGTGTGCTGGTACCCCATATGTGGGGGTAAACCACTGTTTGGGCACACGTCAGGGCTCAGAAGGGAAGTAGTGACATTTGAAATGCAGACTTTGATGGAATGGTCTGCGGACGTCACATTGCATTTGCAGAGCCCCTGATGTGCCTAAACAGTAGAAACACCCCACAAGTGACCCCATTTTGGAAACTAGACCTCCCCAAGGAACTTATCTAGATGTGTGATGAGCACGTTCAACCCCCAAGTGCTTCACAGAAGTTTACAATGCAGAGCCGTGAAAATAAAAAATCATTTTTCTTTCCTCAAAAAAGATGTTTTAGCAAGCAATTTTTTATTTTCACAAGGGTAACAGGAGAAATTGGGCCCCAATATTTGTTGCCCAGTTTGTTGTGAGTGTGCTGGTACCCCATATGTGGGGGTAAACCACTGTTTGGGCACACGTCAGGGCTCAGAAGGGAAGTAGTGACATTTGAAATGCAGACTTTGATGGAATGGTCTGCGGGCATCACATTGCATTTGCAGAGCCCCTGATGTGCCTAAACAGTAGAAACACCCCACAAGTGACCCCATTTTGGAAACTAGACCCCCGAAGGAACTTATCTAGATGTGTGGTGAGCACTTTCAACCCCCAAGTGCTTCACAGAAGTTTATAACGCAGAGCCGTGAAAATAAAAAATAATTGTTCTTTCCTCAAAAATTATGTTTTAGCAAGTAATTTTTTATTTTTGCAAGGGTAACAGGAGAAATTGGACCCCAACAGTTGTTGCCCAGTTTGTTCTGAGTACGCTGGTACCCCAAATGTGGGGGTAAACCACTGTTTGAGCGCACGTCGGGGCTTGGAAGGGAGGGAGCACCATTTGACTTTTTGAACGCAAGATTGGCTGGAATCAATGGTGGCGCCATGTTGCGTTTGGAGACCCCTGATGTGCCTAAACAGTGGAAACCCCTCAATTCTAACTTCAACACTAACCCCAACACACCCCTAATCCTAATCTCAACTGTAGCCATAACCCTAATCACAACCCTAACCCCAACACACCCCTAACCACAACCCTAACCGCAACACACCCGTAACCCTAATTCCAACCCTAATCCTAACCCTAATCCCAATCCTAACCCTAATCCCAACCCTAACCACAACTGTAACCCCAACGCACCCCTAACCCTATCCGTAACCCTAACCACAAGCCTAATCTTAACCCTATTTCCAACCCTAGCCCTAATTCCAACCCTAACTCTAATTCCAACCCTAACCCTAAGGCTATGTGCCCACGTTGCGGATTCGTGTGAGATTTTTCCGCACGATTTTTGAAAAATCTGCAGGTAAAAGGCACTGCGTTTTACCTGCGGATTTACAGCAGATTTCCAGTGTTTTTTTGTGCGGATTTCACCTGCGGATTCCTATTGAGGAACAGGTGTAAAACGCTGCGGAATCCGCACAAAGAATTGACATGCTGCACGGAATTTTCCGCACCATGGGCACAGCGGATTTGGTTTTCCATAGGTGTACATGGTACTGTAAACCTGATGGAAAACTGGTACGAATTCGCAGCGGCCAATCCGCTGCGGATCCGCGGCCAATCCGCTGCGGATCCGCGGCCAATCCGCTGCAGATCCGCGGCCAATCCGCTGCGGATCCGCGGCCAATCCGCTGCGGATCCGCAGCCAAACCGCACTGTGTGCACATGCCATAACCCTAACCCTACCCCTAACCCTAACCCTACCCGTAACCCTAACCCTACCCCTAACCCTAACCCTACCCCTAGTTCTAACCCTAGTTCTAACCCTAACCCTAGTGGAAAAAGAAAAAAAAATATTTTCTTTATTTTATTATTGTCCCTACCTATGGGGGTGATAAAGGGGGGGGTTTATTTATTATTTTTTTAATTTTGATCGCTGTGATAGAACCTACCACAGCGATCAAAATGTACTTTGTAATGAATCTGCCGGCCGGCAGATTCGGCGGGCGCACTGAGCATGCGCCCGCCATTTTGGAAGATGGCGGCGCCCATGGAGGAGGCGGACGGGCACCGGGAGCCTCGGTAAGTATAAGGGGGGGAGATCGGGGCACGGGGGGGGCGGACAGGAGGACGGGGGAGCGGAGCACAGGACGGAGGGGACTACGGGACAGATCGGTGGCTTGGGGGGGCGATCGGTGGGGTGGGGGGGGGGTCACTTCAGTATTTCCAGCCATGGCCGATGATATTGCAGCATCGGCCATGGCTGGATTGTAATATTTCACCAGTTTTTTAGGTGAAATATTACAAATCGCTCTGATTGGCAGTTTCACTTTCAACAGCCAATCAGAGCGATCGTAGCCACGGGGGGGTGAAGCCACCCCCCCTGGGCTGAAGTACCACTCCCCCTTTCCCTGCAGAATGGGTGAAATCGGAGTTAACCCTTTCACCCGCTCTGCAGCGACGCGATCATTCCATGACACCACATAGGCGTCATGGGTCGGATTGGCACGGGTTTTCATGACGCCTACGTGGCGTCAAAGGTCGGGAAGGGGTTAATGTCTTCCAGGCTCCATTGCAATGCGGTGCCAGGAAGAAATCCCTGCCTCCTGTCTACATTGTAATCCTCCCTTCTATGGGCGCTGTACTCAGGGATCTTCTGCGCAGGCGCTGGCGACTTCCGCTCCAGTGACCTCCAGTGTGCGAGCTGATAAGTTGCTCTTCTCATTTCCTCCCTGCATAGTCATCACCAAGCCACAGTGTCATTCAGTACCTAGCAAGGGTCAACTCCCTACAACTTTCCAAATATTTCTGGACCTTACTCTATGTACAGTGAGATGTAAGGAAGGGGTTAAAGTGAGGGTTAGTTTGCAATTACTGCTGCAAATTAAAAAATAAGTGATTGGAATTCAGTGGGCAATTAATTTCAAATGGATTGTATGGATGCTAGAAAATACTTGGGCATATTTATCAATGATGTCTAATTCTTGTCCTGTCCAAATCGATAAGTTTGCGGTCACTCTGTGTGACTGCAGACTTAGGAATCCCCCAGTGCATGCACTGTGCACTGCGGGGATTCGCTGGTTTCTAACTCAGAACCGGAGAGTATGTATGACTTATACATACTCCGGGCCAGAGCCAGTCAAGTGGGCAAGGCCTAGCTCCATACACTTATATGGAGTGAAGCCACGCTCCACCCATTAATGCAGGCGCTCAGTGGGTGTGGCCAACTAGAGGGCGAGGCCTTGCTCCATATAAGTGTATTGAAGTGAAGTTGCACTCACTGCCGGGAGTATGTATAACTCATGCGTACCCTCCAGTCCCTGGTCAGAACCTGGTGAATCCCCGCAGCACACAGTGCGTTTGCTGGGGGGATTCATTAGTCTGCAGTCACATAGAGTCACTGCAGACTTATTGATTTGGACAGGACCACAGCTTTAATTAAGACAGTCATAAAATGTGCCAGACTTATCGTTGTGTGCCATGCTGTTTGATAAATCTGGCATATTTTAAGACTTTTCAATCTAATGTTACACCACCTATTAGTTGGCTTTCTTTGAGGCAGAAGATTGTACCAAATGTTTGGCACATTTTATGGAGCAGGGTGTTGCATTTTAGGCTAATAATAATAATAATTTTTATTTATATAGCGCCAACATATTCCGCAGCGCTTTACAGTTTAACAGTTTCAAACACAACAGTCATAGGTAACAACCTTTTCCAAAAAAGACACACATCTTTTCACATCTTTTGAGCAATGCACACAAAGACCCCAAGTCATTAAGATAAAAAGTAATTGTGGACTCATTGGTGCTTGATTCAGTAAGAGGTGTACTCCTTTTAATGAATCCGGTGCATCTGAATAGTGGCGTTTGCTCTCATGCACCTCGTCACCAATCTTTCACCTCTTACTCTACTGGAGCAAGATTTCTGGAGTAAGGTACACCAGATCTCATCATGAATTAGATGAGACGTCCCCATCTCACCCCAGCTCTGCCCATTTTTGCATAGTTAGACGTAGTTAGGTAAAACTGGCTTGAAATTGACAAAAGTTATGCAATTTTTGTGCAACTCCGTGTATGTCAATAACAGGCAATTTGTGGACTAGCCTGAATACAGCCATCTGAACCTGTCTCAGCACCAGAGAGTAAACTCTGTACTATCTTTTAGAGAGTATTTAGGGAATGCTTTAATCCTGCTGAATGACATATGCTAATGAGGTAACACTAGTTTATGGAGAAATGATTAGAAGATCCAGCGCAGGATTAGACCTGCCTTAATAGCACATGTGACTCTGCAAGATTAAAATGATTTTTTCAAAGTTGCAATGTTAGTAAATACATGAATAATCTTATCGGATTAATGAAATGCCCGTGCATACCGCTATATCAGTGGTTGGGGCAGTCAAGGGACCTGACAGTGTCCCTGAAGTGAACTTGAAATAGATAACTATCCACAGAAGATTGCATACAGGATGCAAAGAAAATGGATTGAAACTGAATTTCTGCCATGCAAATAATAAAAAAATGGAAAATGTTTGTCCTAGAAAAACATTAACTTTGGCAAATGGGTATATGTAGTGAAATCTACTCCTAATTTTTCAGTTTATCCAATAAAAGACAAAAACAAAAGAAGCCAGCTCACCGATCAGCAAAGGAAGCCCGGAACTCCATCCTGATGAGACGTAGTAGAACTCACACAAAAAAAGAAGAAATGTTTCAGCTTCCAATAAAAAAATGAACTTTAATCCAATATATTAAAATCAGGAAAACTCCTGGAACAGCACCATAACACCATGGAGGCAAGCGACGCGTTTCGACCGACACAGCGGTCTTTGTCACAGCTTGACAAAGACCGCTGTGTCGGTCGAAACGCGTCGCTTTCTTTTTTTGTGTGAATATCCAATAAAAGAACAGACAGATATCTGGAGGATTTAGGGTGTGATTTACATTGGCCGATTATAACGAATGAGTGGTTCCTAAGTGCCCTCATGTGCTGATAATTTGCCAATGTAAACATACTGCCTATCACCCAACAAACAAGCAAAAATGCTTGTTTGTCAAGTAAAATGATTTTTTAAGCTGGCTTGACAACACATCTTTCTGTGTAAACGGGACATGTCCTGCAGAAAGCAATGACTGTGAGCACAGAATATTGTATTACTGACTATCGGACTATCTAAACTGACTATTAAACAACTGCCAATTGGCTTCCCCATTGTGGAACAATGGTCTTTTACAGTCATGTGTTGGCCAATGTGATTGATCCATGACAAAGCTGGAATTGGCTTTAATGAATCCATAATTACTCCCCTTCAATGTCTATGCAGCGCCCCAGAGTCCTGGTCGTTGCAGTACTGATGCTCCGCCACTAAGTGATGGTACGTCTGATGGCACTGAAGGAGTTCACCTGACCACGTATCACAGATACCAATACACTTCATAGTCTGGCCTCCAGGGGGAGCTAAGGGCGCTATGTATTAGGCCACTCCTCACAATTTGGTAAAACTGGGGGTTGGATAGAAAGTTAGTGAGAAGCTGACTGGGTTGGAACCAAGCAACATCCTGTGGCATAGGGTGTTACAGGGGAATATTCAGGGGGGTCCCTGTCAGGGGTGGGATCCTGACAGAGGCCTAGCGAACAGGAGAGAACGTTAAGGAACCGCGCCTGCACTACATCGCGGCGGTATCTTAAGAAAGGACAAGAAGCGAGGTTTATTGTGGAGAGTGAGAAATGAGATCAAAGCAAAAAGTAGATAACACCAGTAGGAGTCGTGCTGTAAGATCGAGGCAACATCCTACTGAGGCACGTAGCCGGTGGCCGGAACGCCGAGGAAGTATTAGGTTCCAAGCATTACTTCAAACCAACGGCAGGACAGTTAATTATAGGTTGGCTGTCTCACCTAAATCACCTAAGCAGACATAGGGGGCAACTGTGGGAGAGGGGCGTCACTAGGGTCCCGGAAGAACTCCAGGCCTACCCGTCATACGGGTGCGTCCTATCCATATCATCTGGGGGACGGAGAAGAACATCAGAATAGACACAAGTTGTGGGAAAGAACATTAGAAAAACAGACACAACAGTTGTGAGGACTATCCCATGGTGCTCAGCAGGGAAGGACTACAACACACAGGCGCTAGAAGGAAAGCACAGATTTCCACCTGCAAAGGGAACTCTGGAGGTGCCATCGGACCGGCCGGTCTCAGACAGCCCTGTTAACCGTACTCTGGATTGAGGACCTTGAAGCCTTCAGTAAAGAGGTAAAGAGACTGCAACCCTGTGTCCTCATTATTCATCGCGACCTGCACCACGCACCACCATCATCACATCTTTCATTGGACGCCCCTTAGCAGGGTCACGGACCGGGTCTAGCCACCGTGACAACCCCAGAACTGAGACCGAGAGGCCCGGTAAAGAGTACCCCGCGGCCCTGCGTCTGGGGGCGCTCCAAACTTGGCGTCACAAACAGGATCTACTTATGCCTGAAGAATCAGGTCATGTGTGCCTTAGAACTGTGATTTATTGTGTTTGAACTGTGACTTATTGCAAAGACTGTGGATTGCCACTTGCCGCTAACAGTTCCCGCCAAAACCGCCGCCATTGCAGCGCTAAGGAGAGCGCAGGAGAAGAAGAAGGGCGTGGAAGTGGGCGTAGACAAGCTGAAGAGCGCGAAAGACAATGGCCGCCCAGTCTAAGTGTTTCTGCGTCCTGAGGACGTGTCCGTCAGCGGCTGAGGTCCGCCTTCTCATCCTCTGTGGAGGGTGGGGACAATGGAGATGGGACCGCCCCCGAAAGAGAGCGCGGGAAGGAGACACCGAGGAGGAGGCAAAGATGGCGACGTCGGAAGCACCGCATGGGGACGACCCGACCAAGCATGATGCTGCATCACCCGTAACAGTCCCGGATTCGCCATCGCTGCAGGGACTGTTCCTCACGGAGTCACCGCTGGGAGGACTCAACTGGCCGCCGTCTGAGGAGTGGGTGGCTGCAGCTGAGGCCTGGCAGTTAGCACGTCGCCGGGAGGCCGACGACCGTGTGATCTCCCGGTTGGGTCAGCCTGCGGAAATCTGCCTGTCTCCGGTGTCCCCCGTCCTATCCATCCCGACCACGGCAGAGCGTGAGCTGCAGACACAGGTCCTGAGAATCCTGCCGGCGGCGGAGCACCTGCGGCGCTTGATGACAGCGTGGAGGAATAGGCCCCAACCCGCAGCCCAGGTTGACCTGACAGGTGCTACAGAGGTCCCACCGTCGCACTGGGTTGTGGTGGTTTTCTTCAACTCCCGGGAAGGAAGGGGAGTTATCCAAGAGATTGGAGAACCGCTGCAGGTCCGCATTGACCGGAGGGAAGTGGAGTCTTGCGGTGGGAAGTACGATGAGGACTGCGATTTGGAACCCGGAGACGCTGTGACCTATACCCGGTGGCGGAGGGAGGCCGGCTGGATGGCCCGGGGCGTTCAGCGGTGTGCCACTTTCCAGGTTGCTGCTGGGACTCCGGAGGTCGAACCCACTGCGGAACAGGTAGCAGGACCCACCGCTGCGGACCACAAGAATGTCCCGACCCACCATGTGCCTGTGGGTCACGCCCGTTCTCGGCCGAGACGGGTAGCTCAGGAGGGGGCGCCACTGTTGCCTGGTCGGGGATTGGGCTTTCCCAAACCACAGACAGCCACTTGCCAGGTAAGGCCTAGGAGGAGGCCACCCCCTGATCAGTAAGGATGAAGCCCTAAAGCTCTGTGTATGTAAATAGTTAACTGTTCGTCATTTTGTGTGTTTCTGCTGCTAAAACCCGACCAGGGTTATCTCTTAAAGGTATCCCTTATTTGACTCGGGATCCCTATTTTGCCTTTTTGTTTTGTTTACCACTGTTTTAAAGACTACCGAATCATGGACGGTGAATGGTTCACAAACTGCTCTGTAAATAGTTTGCACCCTCTTAAGGGTGCCCTCTACTGGTTTTACAAGAAAGAGAACTCTTTGCGAAGAAACTGTTCCTGGAAACAGCATCGGAGTTCCTGCCTTACACGGACTTGCAACATGAGTAGTTCCACTACCTTAAAGAGACTTGGTTCCCTCTTAAAGGGAATGTTGGCTAGTTACAATCAATATATAGCATTGCCTTAAAGAAGAGTAAATAGAAATAATGTTTTACATAGAAAAGTTATATGTAGCCAGTTAGTTAATTATAGAAAATGTTTAATAATGTGCTAGAGAATGAGGACAGGAAAGTGAACCCGTATGGGTTAGTGGGTGAGTCCTCTTAGGAGCCATAAAGAGATGGCTCAGTGATCTTGTACTAAGAAAGGGGCAGTAGGCCTGGGCAGATAGACAGGCGGTCCTGCATAAGACAAATCAGAGAATAAAAAGAAAATATTGCACTTAAAAGAGAAAAATGAAGAAAAGTTAATTTATATTTTAGGAGTTTTATCATAGGCCTTTAGTGGATTCAGCTTACACGTCCTTAGAGGCAAAGTAAAATTATTGTTCAGCATTTGCACTCAGTAGAATACCCGGTTGGGTAATAGGAGTTATTTATAGTGTGTTATTTAAGATATTTAACCCTGTTTGTAACGTTCAAGTGTCCTCACCTCCCATAAAGGGAAGCTCTGTTCAAATTTACTTGTTTATTGCATTTCCAAAATTTGTATGTCTTTTGCTGATATGTATTGTTGTTTTCTTCCCAGTCCGGGAGTACTGGATTTAACCGGGGGGGAGTGCAGCGCCCCAGTGTCCTGGTCGTTGCAGTACTGATGCTCTGCCACTAAGGGGAGTGATGGTACGTCTGATGACACTGAAGGAGTTCACCTGACCAGGTATCACAGACACCAATACACTTCATAGTCTGGCCTCCAGGGGGAGCTAAGGGCGCTATGTATTAGGCCACTCCTCACAATTTGGTAAAACTGGGGGTTGGATAGAAAGTTAGTGAGAAGCTGACTGGGTTGGAACCAAGCAACATCCTGTGGCAGAGGGTGTTGCAGGGGAAGATTCAGGGGGGTCCCTGTCAGGGGTGGGATCCTGACAGAGGCCTAGCGAACAGGAAAGAACATTAAGGAACCGCGCCTGCACTACATCGCGGCGGTATCTCAAGAAAGGACAAGAAGCAAGGTTTATTGTGGAGAGTGAGAAACGAGATCAAAGCAAAAAGGAGATAACACCAGTAGGAGTCGTGCTGTAAGATCGAGGCAACATCCTACTGAGGCACGTAGCCGGTGGCCGGAACGCCGAGGAAGTATTAGGTTCCAAGCATTACTTCAAACCAACGGCAGGACAGTTAATTATAGGTTGGCTGTCTCACCTAAATCACCTAAGCATAAGCAGACATAGGGGGCAACTGTGGGAGAGGGGCGTCACTAGGGTCCCGGAAGAACTCCAGGCCTACCCGTCATACGGGTGCGTCCTATCCATATCATCTGGGGGACGGAGAAGAACATCAGAATAGACATAAGTTGTGGGAAAGAACATTAGAAAAACAGACACAACAGTTGTGAGGACTATCCCGTGGTGCTCAGCAGGGAAGGACTACAACACACAGGCGCTAGAAGGAAGGCACAGATTTCCACCTGCAAAGGGAACTCTGGAGGTGCCATCGGACCGGCCGGTCTCAGACAGCCCTGTTAACCGTACTCTGGATTATATATCCACTACATAACGAATTTTAGGTTGGATATAGCTATTGTTAGCATACACAGAATAACTTAGGTGCAGTTCTATGTCTATAGGGATCATTCATTATATATCTACTACATAACGAATTTTAGGTCTATTATTAGGTGCATCATTGAGTTGACCTAATAATGTGTGGTATATCAGGTGCATCACTAACAGTGTGTGGTACTATGGATCTGTATTGATCCATATTTGTGTGGTGTTTTTGTCTGTGGCTTTTAGACTTGTAGGGGCCATCTATGGAAATAAGGGACAGCCGCCCTTGAGCGGGGGCGCCATATCGATAATCTAGGGTGCCAACCTCCGCTGCAAGGAAGGTTATCAGACCTCAGGGCAGACTAGGGTCAATATAGGCATATCATATTCAATTTTGATTTTTTATGTTTTTTTCATGTTTTTTGGTTTTTTATTGTTATTTTTCACGTTTTGTTGATTTTTTCTATTGTGTTATTTTTTGGCACAAATACAAGATATAGATAAGCGGAGTCCCTAATCCTATTTTGGTCCCCTAATTGGGATGTTTTTTATAGGGAATTTTCTGATATTTGTTTGTATTAAACGGGAATATTAATAAAGATTAATGTTTTTAAGGGGTAGGTTTTTTCGGTTGTTGATTTGCTATAGACTCCCCTACGTTAATTGTTTAGACAGTTGTACAAGGGGACTGGCCCCATTATAGTGGAGAAAGTAAGGACTCAGCTAAATAATCGGAGACTGTGGCTTTTGCAGGAAGCACAGTCACATTTGCACACATTCACTGAAAAGACAGCCATATAGGATCCAGGGGGACTGCGGAATATAATGGCGCTATATAAATAAAGATTATTATTATTATTAGAGCTTGCCGCCCAACAAGATCCGAGGCTGCTGGCTTGGGACACTGTGTGGCAGGCGCAGGGCAGGAGAGGCGAAGCCAGCGCATAGAGATGGCCAGAGAAAAGAACATAGAAAGAGGGTTCTGGAAAGTGCAGCCAAATTGCTTGAGAGCTGGCTGGACCACAGACCTGGAGGACACAGCACCCCGGCTGGGGCAACTAAGAACTGTGAGTAAAGCATTGGAAACTGCATCACGCTGTGTCCTCACATTTATTTACTGCGCCATCCACCCTGCACTACATCCACCATCATTTACAACCTAAGTGCCCTGGGACTAAAGCTCTACCTGTGGGGAGCTGTACCAACCCTGCTGCATCACCATCAACCCCAGCAGATTCTTCCAGCAGCGTCGGCTAACATCTTTTATTTGCCGAGTACCACAGGTGGCATCCCGAACAATTCCACATAAACTTTATTCCCCTTCAATTGACTTTTATTGGACGCCCAGAGCCACGGACCGGGTCACTGCTGCCGTGACACATCCCCTTTAAGAACTGGATCGGTACCGAGTATCCCCATGGCCCAGGCGGACGCTCCACTGGGACTTTCTTAAAAAACAAAAACTGTACCTAAGCACTAACAGGCAGGTAGTTGCAACGAAACCTACCTGCAGTGCACGGCAGCAATCTTCCCAAGCACAGAGCACTCCTGCTATGAATTCAGAAGCCTCTGCTGACGTCAAGTCTACAGAATGGAGGCATCTTTTCCGCTCCACTCTGTTGATGGGGAGGGACTTCCGATTGATAGCCAGATCCCCGCTGCTTTACTGGGGGAGTTAGCTGTCAATCAGAATGACATCAGAAGTCCCGTCCCGTTGCATCAGCAGAGGCAGCTGAATCCCCGTCAGGAGCTGTCTGTGCCCACTCTGTGCTGGGGAACAATGGCACTGTGCACAACTATCAGCTAAGTTGCGATTACCTGCCTGTTAGTGCTTGGGTGCATTTTTTGTTTTTCCATAAATTTACTGATTCACCCTTTAAATGTGCACTAGAAACTCATCTCTTTGGACAGGCCTATCACATCAAGACACCAACCTAACCATTCTTGGTCTTCCCTTTCTAAAATTTCCTCAGAATCTGTTTTTTTCTATCACCTGTTCCCTCACCCTCCAAGAACTCAGGAGTGCTTAAAATCTGGGCACATACAAGAACGGGCTTGTGACCGGCCTGTGCAACCTTATTTGATTACCGCTATTTATGTTCATGATGGCTGGATATATATATTCATATAAGCACTTTTTACCTTTTGTTAACCCATAAAACCCCATTTGGGTGCTGCTGGACAATTTTTGGCCCAAAGCACTGGCCAATGGTTAGCATGGCCCATTTTTAGGCTTGTGTCTCACATAGTATTCAGTTAGAAATTAATCACAACTGTTCTACTTAATGGCTGCACAATTTCAACAAACTTATGTAACCAGTAACAAGTAAGCAATTGCTGCTTGCTTTCTATTTTTATATAGGAAGACAATGCTATTTGAGGAACTCCCATCACAATCACATAGACCCTTGCAGTAATAGCCCCAACATAGTATAATAATAAATTATTCTCTCTACCACACCATTATAATTTCATATGTAGAAATGATGGAGGGAAGGGGGAGAGAGGGAGTCGGCTCACCGTAGTGCCAGATGCAGCCAGGAATCTCGCACCAAATGACCCGGGAACCGACTTGTCCTCAGAGGAAAAAAAAAAAGGGGGAAAATAATCCAGCGAGATGGTTAGTAGTGAAAAAATCCAACATTTATGGAAAAAAAACAAACAGAAAAGAAAACCAGCATCACACAGACCAACTTGTTTCAGCTTAAAAAGCCTTACTGCTGGTTATCTTACCACCATCATTTTAATGTTTTTTTTCAATAAATTTAGGATTTTATCACTACTTACCATCTCGCTGGAATATTTTCCCCCTTTTTTCCCATTATAATTTCATACACCCTTGAAATGATCACCTGTAGTACAATAATTAATCTTTCCCCAGGTTATACCATGCTTCCACTCTGCAGTAATCAGACACCATTTCTCTCAGATTATAATAACTCATCCCCTGTTACATAATAATTCATCATCCCCAATAACTGTAACCTAGTCCCCTGCAATAATCATTCCCTTTTTCCTGGAATCATATCACACACCTACTGTAGTATATTAATTAATGGATTATTTGCAAAAAAATTAAGTTATGTGTAATGTGGACAAAACCGAACTAATCATGTTTCCTCCATCTCACTTAATTGATTCTGATCTATCTATTACGATCAACAACACCACGCTTTCCCTTGTACCGCAAGTCTGCTGCCTCGGAGCAGAAAAACAGCTCCAAACCATAACATTGCCACCACCATGTTTTACTGTAGGTGTTTGGTACCTTACATCATTACGTTTTCCAATTGGGCGGTGTTGTGATCCGCTTTTTGGGCTCCCCTAGTGGTGGCTGGTGGTACTGGAGACTTGTGTGTTCTTTTCTGCCTCAGCTCACCTGCTTCCATCAGTTTTGGGAGTTCCCTATTTAGCCTTGCTCTCCAGTCACTTCCTTGCCGGTCATCATTGTAACCTGAGTCTTTCAGTTGCATGTTCCTGCTACCAGTCTGCTGATCAGCTAAGTGGACTCTTGTCCTTTTTGTTTTGTATTTTTTGTCCAGTTTACAGTTTGTCATTTCCTGTTACTGGAAGCTCTTGTGGACTGAAATTGCCACTCCTGTGTCATGAGTTGACACAGGAGTCTTAAAGTAATTTCAGGATGGGTTTTTGAAAGGGTTTTTCAGCTGACCGTGAAGTCCTCTTTTGTATCCTTCCTCTATCTAGTAAGTGGACCTCGCTTTGCTAAATCTACCTTCATACTGTGTTTGTCTTTTCCTCTGAACTCACCGTTAATATACGTGGGGGCTACTATCATCTTTGGGGAATTTCTCTAGAGGTAAGCCAGGTCTGTTCCTTCCTCTTCCAGGTGTAGTTAGTTCTCCGGCTGGCGCATGGCATCTAGGCAGCCGTAGGAATGCTTCCTGGCTACTGTTAGTTGTGTGGTAGATTTAGGTCACGGTCAGCTTGAGTTTCCATCACCCGAGGGCTAGTCTGTTATTTTGTGTTTCTGATGTTCCCATGCCATTGGGGAATCATGACAGTATGACCGTCCACTGTTAAAGTAATTGGCAGAAGAAAGGAGAGTAAAAGAAGTCTGTAGATTTTTTTTTTTTTCCTCACATGTTTGCTACTTAGTTGGCTCAGTTGTATTTCTGCTCTATTTACAGCCTTGCCTTTCTCTCCTTCTAATCCTTGAATGGCTCTGATCTCTCCGGTTTAAGGATGGACTCTCAGAGTTTGGCTGCAGGTTTAAATAATCTTGCTACGAAGGTTCAGAATTTACAAGATTATGTTATACGTACTCCTATTTCTGAACCTAAGATTCCTACACCAGAGGTATTTTCCGGAGATAGATCTCGGTTTCAGAATTTCAAATGTAATTGTAAATTATTCCTTTCTCTCAGACCTCACTCCTCTGGAGATCCTGTTCAGCAGGTTAAGATTGTGATTTCTTTGCTGCGAGGTGACCCTCAAAATTGGGCATTTTCATTGACACCAGGGGATCCTGCGTTGCTCAATGTGGATGCGTTTTTTCTGGCTTTAGGGTTGCTGTATGAGGAACCTAATTTGGAGATTCAAGCTGAAAAAGCTTTAATAGCCCTGTCTCAAGGGCAAGATGAAGCTGAGATATACTGCCAAAAATTTCGTAAATGGTCTGTGCTTACTCAGTGGAATGAGTGTGCCCTAGCGGCAATTTTCAGAGAAGGCCTTTCTGATGCCGTTAAGGATGTCATGGTGGGGTTTCCTACGCCCACAGGTCTGAATGAGTCCATCACAATGGCGATTCAGATTGATCGGCGTTTGCGGGAGCGCAAACCCGTGCACCATTTGGCGGTATCTTCTGAAGGGACGCCAGAGAAAATGCAATGTGACAGAATTCTGTCAAGAAGCGAGCGGCAGAATTATAGGCGCAAAAATGGCTTGTGCTTCTACTGTGGTGATTCCGCGCATGTTATATCAGCATGCTCTAAACGTACTAGGAAGGTTGACAAGTCTGTTTCTATTGGCACTTTACAGTCTAAATTTCTTCTGTCTGTAACTCTGATTTGTTCATTATCAGTTATTACCGTGGATGCCTATGTGGACTCTGGCGCCGCTCTGAGTCTCATGGATTGGTCCTTCGCCAGGCGCTGTGGGTTTGATTTGGAGCCTCTGGAAGTTCCTATACCTCTGAAGGGTATTGATTCTACACCTCTGGCTTGTAATAGACCACAGTTCTGGACGCAAGTGACTATGCGTATGACTCCAGACCATCAGGAGATGATTCGCTTCCTCGTGTTGCATAATTTACATGATGTGTTAGTGCTTGGATTACCATGGTTGCAATCTCATAACCCAGTACTGGACTGGAAAACTATGTCGGTGTTAAGCTGGGGATGTCGGGGGGCTCATGGGGACATACCTTTGGTTTCTATCTCGTCATCTATTCCCTCTGAGGTTCCGGCATTTTTGTCGGATTTTGGGGATATTTTTGAAGAGCCTAAAATTGGTTCTCTCCCTCCCCACAGAGAGTGTGATTGCGCCATAGATCTGATTCCAGGCAGTAAATTTCCAAAGGGTCGTTTGTTTAACCTATCTGTACCTGAGCATGCTGCCATGCGAGAGTATGTTAAGGAGTCCCTGGAAAAGGGACATATTCGTCCTTCTTCATCACCTTTAGGAGCTGGGTTTTTCTTTGTCTCTAAAAAGGATGGCTCGCTGAGGCCTTGTATTGATTATCGACTCCTGAATAAAATTACTGTCAAATATCAGTATCCGTTGCCGCTGCTTACTGATTTGTTTGCTCGCATAAGGGGGGCTAAGTGGTTCTCCAAGATTGATCTCCGTGGGGCGTATAATTTGGTGCGAATTAAGCAAGGGGATGAGTGGAAAACCGCATTTAATACGCCTGAGGGCCACTTTGAGTATTTAGTAATGCCTTTCGGCCTTTCTAATGCACCTTCAGTTTTTCAGTCCTTTATGCATGATATTTTCCGTGAATATCTGGATAAATTTATGATTGTGTATTTGGACGATATTTTGATTTTTTCTGAGGACTGGAAGTCTCATGTTCAGCAGGTCAGGAGGGTTTTTCAGGTCTTGCGGGAGAATTCTCTGTGTGTAAAGGGTTCTAAGTGTGTTTTTGGGGTTCAAAAGATTTCCTTTTTGGGGTACATTTTTTCCCCTTCTTCTGTTGAGATGGACCCTGTCAAGGTTCGGGCTATTTGTGACTGGACGCAGCCTACTTCTCTAAAGGGTCTTCAGAAGTTCTTGGGCTTTGCTAATTTTTATCGTCGATTTATAACTGGTTTTTCTGGTGTTGCTAAGCCTCTTACGGATTTGACTAAGAAGGGTGCTGATGTTGCCAATTGGTCCTCTGCCGCTGTGGAGGCCTTTCGGGAACTTAAGCGCCGCTTTTCGTCTGCCCCTGTGTTGCGCCAGCCTGATGTCTCTCTCCCCTTTCAGGTTGAGGTCGATGCTTCCGAGATCGGAGCAGGGGCGGTTTTGTCGCAGAAAAGTTCCGATTGCTCAGTGATGAGACCTTGTGCGTTCTTTTCTCGAAAATTTTCTGCCGCCGAAAGAAATTATGATGTCGGTAATCGGGAGCTTTTGGCCATGAAGTGGGCATTTGAGGAGTGGCGTCATTGGCTTGAGGGTGCTAGACATCAGGTGGTGGTTTTGACTGATCACAAGAATCTGATTTATCTTGAGTCTGCCAGGCGCCTGAATCCTAGACAGGCGCGCTGGTCGTTGTTTTTCTCTCGGTTTAATTTTGTGGTCTCATATCTACCAGGTTCTAAGAATGTGAAGGCAGATGCCCTTTCTAGGAGTTTTGAGCCTGATTCCCCTGGTGATTCGGAACCTACAGGTATCCTTAAGGATGGGATGATATTATCCGCTATTTCCCCAGATCTGCGACGTGCTTTGCAAGAGTTTCAGGCGGATAGACCTGATCGCTGTCCACCTGGTAGACTGTTTGTTCCTGATGATTGGACCAGTAGAGTCATCTCGGAGGTTCATTCTTCTACGCTGGCGGGTCATCCTGGAATTTTTGGTACCAGGGATTTGGTGGCTAGATCCTTCTGGTGGCCATCTCTGTCTCGAGATGTGCGTGTTTTTGTGC
The DNA here is from genome assembly GCF_051348905.1 of Ranitomeya variabilis. Lineage (NCBI taxonomy): Eukaryota > Metazoa > Chordata > Amphibia > Anura > Dendrobatidae > Ranitomeya > Ranitomeya variabilis. Next base: position 673,866,749 of record NC_135234.1, read on the forward strand.
AGTTTTGTGATGTGTGTGCTCAGGCCAAGCCTTGTTGTTCTAGGGCTAGCGGGTTGTTGTTGCCCTTGCCTATTCCGAAGAGGCCTTGGACGCACATCTCGATGGACTTTATTTCTGATCTTCCTGTCTCTCAGAGGATGTCTGTTATCTGGGTGGTGTGTGACCGTTTTTCTAAGATGGTTCATTTGGTGCCATTGCCGAAGTTGCCTTCCTCGTCTGAGTTGGTTCCTTTGTTTTTTCAAAATGTGGTTCGCTTGCATGATATTCCTGAAAATATCGTTTCTGATAGGGGTACCCAGTTCGTTTCTAGATTTTGGCGGGCATTCTGTGCCAGGTTGGGCATTGATTTGTCTTTTTCGTCGGAGCGAACTAATCAGACTTTGGAGACGTATTTGAGGTGTTTTGTGTCTGCGGATCAGGATGATTGGGTTGCCTTTTTGCCGTTGGCGGAGTTTGCTCTTAATAATCGGGCTAGTTCGGCCACTTTGGTTTCCCCTTTCTTTTGCAATTCGGGGTTTCATCCCCGTTTTTCTTCTGGTCAGGCGGAGTCTTCGGATTGTCCTGGAGTAGATGCTGTGGTGGATCGGTTGTATCGGATTTGGGAACAAGTGGTGGACAATTTGAATTTGTCCCAGGAGAGGACTCAGCGGTTTGCTAACCGCCAGCGTCGGGTTGGTCCTCGCCTTCGTGTTGGGGACTTGGTGTGGTTGTCTTCCCGTTTTGTCCCAATGAGGGTTTCTTCTCCTAAATTTAAGCCTCGGTTCATCGGTCCCTATAGGATTTTGGAGATTATTAACCCTGTTTCCTTTCGTTTGGACCTCCCGGCATCTTTCGCTATCCATAATGTGTTCCATCGGTCGTTGTTGCGGAGATACGAGGTGCCGGTGGTTCCTTCTGCTGAGCCTCCTGCTCCTGTGCTGGTTGAGGGTGAATTGGAGTATGTTATAGAGAAGATCTTGGACTCCCGTATTTCCAGGCGGAGACTCCGGTATCTGGTTAAATGGAAGGGCTATGGTCAGGAAGATAATTCTTGGGTAACTGCCTCTGATGTTCATGCCTCGGATTTGGTTCGTGCCTTTCATAGGGCTCATCCAGGTCGCCCTGGCGGTTCTTGTGAGGGTTCGGTGCCCCCTCCTTAAGGGGGGGGTACTGTTGTGATCCGCTTTTTGGGCTCCCCTAGTGGTGGCTGGTGGTACTGGAGACTTGTGTGTTCTTTTCTGCCTCAGCTCACCTGCTTCCATCAGTTTTGGGAGTTCCCTATTTAGCCTTGCTCTCCAGTCACTTCCTTGCCGGTCATCATTGTAACCTGAGTCTTTCAGTTGCATGTTCCTGCTACCAGTCTGCTGATCAGCTAAGTGGACTCTTGTCCTTTTTGTTTTGTATTTTTTGTCCAGTTTACAGTTTGTCATTTCCTGTTACTGGAAGCTCTTGTGGACTGAAATTGCCACTCCTGTGTCATGAGTTGACACAGGAGTCTTAAAGTAATTTCAGGATGGGTTTTTGAAAGGGTTTTTCAGCTGACCGTGAAGTCCTCTTTTGTATCCTTCCTCTATCTAGTAAGTGGACCTCGCTTTGCTAAATCTACCTTCATACTGTGTTTGTCTTTTCCTCTGAACTCACCGTTAATATATGTGGGGGCTACTATCATCTTTGGGGAATTTCACTAGAGGTAAGCCAGGTCTGTTCCTTCCTCTTCCAGGTGTAGTTAGTTATCTGGCTGGCGCATGGCATCTAGGCAGCCGTAGGAATGCTTCCTGGCTACTGTTAGTTGTGTGGTAGATTTAGGTCACGGTCAGCTTGAGTTTCCATCACCCGAGGGCTAGTCTGTTATTTTGTGTTTCTGATGTTCCCATGCCATTGGGGAATCATGACAGGGCGGTATATATAGTGCTTGCCATCACTACCAAACAGATTGAACTTGGATTCATCCGACCACAAGACCAATCTGTTTCTTTCCATTTTCTGTGTTCTTTGGCACTCTCAAGTCAGACCTTCCAGTTCTTTGCAGAGATGAAAGACTTCTTGACTGGAACTTGTGCATTCGACCCTACTGCTCTTAGCCATCCCACCGGTTTGGAGACTCACTTTGACCTCATATTCTTTGTTCATTAGCTTCCCACCTCTGCATGCTGTGTCATGTCTCATCTGCTGCAATAGACTCTAATGGTATAGCTTCCCACCTCTGCTTGCTGTGTCATGTCTCATCTGCTGCAATAGACTCTAATGGTATAGCTTCCCACCTCTGCTTGCTGTGTCATGTCTCATCTGCTGCAATAGACTCTAATGGTATAGCTTCCCACCTCTGCTTGCTGTGTCATGTCTCATCTGCTGCAATAGACTCTAATGGTATAGCTTCCCACCTCTGCTTGCTGTGTCATGTCTCATCTGCTGCAATAGACTCTAATGGTATAGCTTCCCACCTCTGCATGCTGTCTGCTGTCTGTCATCTGCCACTGTACCATCTAGCAACTTATTTTAATGTGCCTGCGTAATGTTTGGTATAATTCATTGGTTGTATTGTAGGATGTACTCACTGTTTGATGTATATCCATTACTGTGGCCACTCTAGATACAATCAGGTGAAGGTGTGATAGCATGTTGCCAGCCACAATGCCTTTGATCATTTAACCACCCCCTGGTGTGCTGGCCCCAGCTGCCAAATTATCCCCACCCTGGTCCCATAATCCATCTCTTCTGACCCATCACTGGACTATAAATGTAGAACCATCCTTAGGGGGGCACGCTAGTGGGGGTGCACGCGTCACAGAAGCAAAGCGTCACGGAAGATAAGCGTCGTGATACCGCAGTTATTTCATGGCAGTTAGTCAGGGCAGGAGTCAGGTAACCCCCACTCTGCTCACCCTTCTATCAAGGTGCTTTATTCCCATCCTCCTATGCTCCCTTGCAATGCACATTCACCGCCCAATCCCCCCTCCACCACGACTCATACACATCAGCTCCTCACTGCTTCCATCTCCCATGTACAGCTCCCATGCACTTCTCACCTTCCTGAAAAACCTCAGCCCATCTTACCCAACACACTGCACAAAAAAACTTCAAACATTTCAAAACATTACTTGCTTTTTATCTTGTTACTCCTACTGATTTCGGGGGACATATTCCCCAACCCCGGTCCCCCATCCCCCAACCTCAACCGCTACCCTACCTCATATCAAAACCATACTAACCTTATTAATATTACTTGCACTCCCTCATCTCTCCCTTTCAATTGTGCCCTTTGGAATCCACGGTCTGTATGTAACAAGCTCCCTTTCCTGCACAACTACTTTCTGAACAACTCTCTCAATCTGTTGGCCCTCACTGAAACCTGGATCCTAGACTCTGACACTGTCTCCCCTGCTGCCATTTCCCATGGTGGCTTACAATTCTCCCATTCCCCAAGACCCACTAACAGACCTGGTGGTGGAGTCGGCATACTCTTGTCCCCCCAATGCACGTTCCAGGTTATACCCCCAGTTCCTTCACTTTCATTCCCTTCTTTTGAGGTCCACACCATCAGGCTCTTCCGTCCCCTCTCCCTCAGAGTAGCGGTCATATACCGGCCCCCAGGCTCACCCACCCACTTCCTGGACCACTTCTCAGCCTGGCTACCGCACTTCATGTCCTCAGAACTACCAACCCTTATCCTGGGAGACTTCAACATTCCCATTAACAGCCCCACTTCCACATCTGCATCCCAACTTCTATCACTAACCACTTCCCTAGGCCTCTCACAGCTCTCAACCTCTGAAACACACAAAGACGGTAACACCCTGGACCTGGTCTTTGCCCGGCTCTGTTCAATCTCTTACCTAGATAACTCACCACTTCCCCTCTCTGACCACAACATTCTCGCCTTCACACTCACAACTCCTCGCCCACCCCAGCACCCTCCTACCTACCACACATTCAGAAATCTATATACCATTAACCCTCATACACTTTCAGACTCCTTACACTAATCACTGTCCCTAATCTCTTCTTTTTCCTGTCCTGATCTGGCTGTACATCACTACAATGACACTCTTAGAAGCACCCTAGACCAAGTAGCTCCCCTCACCCTCAGAACCTCCAAACACAGAGTGAAACAGCCCTGGCTCACATCGCAAACCAGATTTCTCCAGCGATGCTCTAGGAGTGCTGAACGCTTATGGAGGAAAACACGCACACCAGAAGACTTCATACACTTCAAATTTATGTTAAGGACCTATAACTCTGCCCTTCACCTTGCCAAACAGACCTACTTCACCACTCTGATCTCATCACTATCCAACAACCCCAAGAAACTTTTTGACACCTTTCACTCCCTCCTCAGGCCAAAAGCACAAGACCCTATCACAGACATTTGTGCTGATGACCTGGCCTCCCACTTTATAGAGAAAATAGACAATATCCGTCAGGAAATCCGCTCCCAGACACCAAGTGCAATGACTCCCATTCCTCCCTGCATCTCCTCTGGCTCACTCTCCACATTCGATCCCATCACAGAAGAAGAAGTCTCCAAGCTCCTCTCCTCTTCTCGTCCGACTACATGCACCACTGACCCCATTCCCTCACACCTCCTCCAGTCTCTCTCTCCAGTTGTCACAACTCACCTAACTACAATCTTTAATCTCTCCCTCTCCTCTGGCATTTTCCCCTCCTCCTTCAAACACTCTATCATTACTCCATTACTAAAAAAACCCACCCTTGACCCATCATGCGCAAACAACTACAGACCGGTCTCCAATCTCCCCTTCATCTCAAAACTCCTGGAGCACCTAGTCTACTCCCGCCTTACCCGTTACCTCTCCACTCATTCCCTCCTAGACCCTTCACAGTCCGGGTTCCGCCCCCTACATTCAACAGAAACTGCACTCATCAAGGTGACCAATGACCTTCTGACAGCAAAATGTAACGGTGACCACTCTCTGCTCATTCTCCTCGATCATGCTGCAGCTTTCGACACTGTTGATCACCCTCTCCTACTCTCTAGGCTCCAGTCACTAGGCATTAAGGACACTGCTCTCTCTTGGTTCTCTTCCTATCTTTCTGAACGCTCCTTCAGTGTTCTGTTCTCCGGCTCCCCTTCATCTCCTCTTCCTCTCACTGTCGGGGTACCTCAGGGCTCAGTCCTTGGCCCCCTTCTCTTCTCCCTCTACACGGCCCCAATTGGACAGACCATCAGCAGATTTGGCTTTCAGTACCATCTTTATGCTGATGACACACAACTATACACGTCAGCCCATGACCTTACCCCCGCTGTACTACAGAATGCCACTGACTGTCTGTCTGCAGTCTCTAACATCATGTCCGCTCTCTATCTGAAACTCAACCTCTCCAAAACTGAACTTCTTCTGCTCCCGCCTTCTACTAGCCTCCCTAAATCTGACATCTCCCTCTCTGTGGGTGGCACCATAATAACGCCTAGGCAGCAGGCACGCTGTCTGGGTGTTATGTTTGACTCCGATCTCTCCTTCACCTCCCACATACAATCTCTTGCCCGCTCGTGCCGCTTACACCTAAAGAACATCTCTAGAATACGCCCTTTTCTCACCATGGAGACAACAAAAACTCTCACTGTCGCCCTAATCCACTCCCGTCTGGACTACTGCAACTCTCTATTAATTGGCCTTCCCCTCACGCGACTTTCCCCTCTCCAGTCTATCCTTAATGCAGCAGCTAGGGTCGTCCATCTGGCTAATCGTTACTCGGACGTGTCCGCTCTTCGCCAGTCGTTACACTGGCTGCCCATTCATTACAGGATACAATTCAAACTACTTGTTCTCACCCACAAAGCTCTCCACAGTGCGGCACCCCCTTACATCTCCTCCCTCATTTCTGTCTATCGGCCTAGCCGACCGCTGTGCTCTGCAAACGACTTTCGACTAACCTCTGCACTAATCCGTACCTCCCACTCCCGACTCCAAGACTTCTCCCGTGCTGCGCCAATCCTCTGGAATGCTCTACCCCAAGATATTAGGACCATCCACAACTTGCATAGTTTTAGGCGCTCGCTCAAAACTCATTTGTTCAGAGCGGCCTATCACGTTCCCTAATCAGTCATTTTAGGTTTGTGTTTGTGTAGCCCATTCACTATCTCCATCTACCCCCCACTCCCTGAAGATGGCTGGACCATCATTGTAAATACATCATTGTAAATACACACCTGTGCTTTGTATCTCCCCCACCTCATTGTAGATTGTAAGCTCCCACGAGCAGGGTCGTCTTATTTTGTCTTATTTTGCTTTATTACTGTATTGTTAACATTGTTACCTATGACTGTTGTGTTTGAAACTGTTAAACTGTAAAGCGCTGCGGAATATGTTGGCGCTATATAAATAAAGATTATTATTATTATTATTATTCATTTCATGTGAAATTTGTACGGCACTTTTAAGGATATAAGATACTGACTTTTTCTTAATAATGTGATCAACTTTGGAGGAAATTTTCCACGGTCGTCAAGGTTTGTCAGCTGCACCATAACCTTCTTTTTCTTTCTTTATTATATGTGACACTTGACTCTGAGAGCAGTTGAATTCCATAGCTAACTCTTTTTGGCTTTTTCCTGACTTCACTGTCAGAATAATATGCTTCCTTACATCTGATTATAAATTTGGCTTTGTTTTTGCCATGTTTTAACCTTAAAACACACAAACCAAAAAACGTAACAATTTTAGGCAAAATTCGAACACCCATGAAAACATATGCAAAACATTTGGCCCAGCAAATGTTGAAAACTAACACATAAAAGGATAAAAGAATGTCAAACACAATGTTCATTCTTAGGGCTCATACTCATTTGCGAGAAAAACAGACAAGTGCAATCTGATAAAAAAATCAGATTGCACTCTGACCAATGTTATTCATTGGGTTACATGTCATCTGCAATTTTTTTCTCAACTGAAATCGCACTGAGAAAAAAACACAGCATGCTGCAATTTGCCGTGTATCTTGGACGAGACTCGCCTGAGCAAGTCAATGGGTGCGAGCAAAAAATCGCACAGCACTCGGACAATGTGAGTACTGTCTGATTTTTACACATCGATCTCCTTTGAAAAGCTGGAAATTTATCTGCCGCATACAGTAAAATCACATCGGGATCCGACAGGAAAGAATAGATTATATACAGTGTATACACATAGAATAAATAGATATATAGATGTCAGTAGCACACACATATAGATAGATAGAAGAAAACCCTGCAATTCAGCATCTACGTACAGTAAAATCACAGCAGGACCCGACAGGATAGAATAGATAGATTACATACAGTATATACACATAAAATACATAGAAATATTGATGTCAGTGACATATATAATTAGTACATTGTGTGCATCTTACTGTACATGTAATTAATTATTAAAATAATTAAAATAACAAACAACAATATTCCTCTCCTGTCCGCTGAGAAGATGATAATCCATTTGTGAACTCCCAGGACCTTTCTGAGGGCACCGCAAGTATGAGAATATTCTCACGCTCGCGGTGATGTCAGACAGGTTACAGGAGTTCACCGTGAGACACTGAGCAGCGGTAGCGGACACTGCTCAAAGTCACTTCTGAATGACAGGCTGTATGGTCGCATTATGCAACCATGCAGACTGCCATCTAGATGTAGCAGAGCTAGACACATCGTGGGACAAATGGATTTTCATCTTCTCAGTGGACAGGTGAGGTATATTGTTGGTTATTTTAATTCTCTTGCAAGGGACAATGGCATCACTGGAATGGGCGATTAGTAAGCATGGTTTAATTAGGAGTCTGTGTCATTCTTTCAATTAAATGACTTTTTTCTGCGTGTGTTAGTTTTTATACAATATGACAATGTGACTATAGGGTTAGCTATGGGGGCGTCTTAGGCTGCTTTCACACTAGCGTCGGTACGGGCCCGTCGCAGTGCGTCGGGCCGGCGTACCGACGCATGCTGTGAAAGAAAAGGTTGCGACGTGTGGTGATACGTCGTAATGCGTCGGTAATGTAAGTCTACGGGGAAAAAACTTTGCAGGATGCGTTTTTTCTCCTAAACGACGCATTGCGACGTCCGCCGAAAAACGCTAGTGTGAAAGTAGCCTTATTGACACCTTTCCATTACTAGCCTCTGGTCTTAATATTACTTGACAATACAAAGGTGATATCAACGCCCCCAACTATTACCCCACTTGCCACCGCATCAAGGCAAGTGGGAAGAGCGAGGCTAAGTGCCAGAATAGGCAAATTTTATAGATGTGCCTTTTGTGGGGCGGCTGAGAGCTGATGCTTTTAGCCTTGGAGGGCAATATACATGGCCCTATTCTAGGCTATTAATTTTCAGCCTACAGCTGTCTGCCTAATCTTTGTTAGTTATTAATTATAGGGGAACCCTACGTCATTTTTTTGAGGTCTCCACATTTAATAGCCAGTAAAGACTAAGAATACAGCTGTCAGCTGATATTAATAGCCTGGGAAGCTCCATGGGTATTACCCCCTTCCCAGGCTATAAACATCTGCCCCCAGCCATTGGCTTACCCTCTGCTGGTAAAGAAAATTACGCAGGAGCCCACATATAATTAGACATTGTGCAACCCACCATTCAAAATATAAATGAATAAACCACCACTGTGCTATAATCAGTCATTTTCCCCACCCAATAAAAGTATAGATTAATTGGCCCATTCTCTTTCCCCAAGTTCATTAACAGTCACTCTCCTGTGTCCTCAACACCCCCACTGTGCTCCTCCCGCTCCGCCAATTATAATTACATGTCCTCTCCCCAATTAATTCTAATTATGTATCCCAAAATTAAAATTAAATTCCAACAATTCATGAAAATTACATACCCTCAATTCATTATAATTATATACCCTTAATTAAGTATGCAATGTCCTCTTTTACACCCCAACCCCCAATTTATTATAATGTTATTTCTTCTCACCCATTCCCCATCCAAATTCATTATAACATACTGTGCCCTCAACATCCCCATCTCAATTCATTATAACATACTATTCTCTCAACCGCCCCATTTCAATATAACATACTGTGCTGTCACCCATCCCAATTCATTATAACATACTGTGCTCTCACCCATCTCCATCCCAATTCATTATAAAATACTCCTGGCGGTCCCTTGCAACTCTGTTTCCTTCCTCTTCTTGCCGGTGCATGCATGGTAAATGATGCAGCTGTGCCATAACATCACTTGAGCCATAAAGAAGGCTACAGACTGCAGCTACGCTCCATCTCTCTGTTGCCTATTGTCGACAGCGTAGCATTAGGAACCCTCCCTGCTAGCGCTATGTGCCGCCGATGGTGGGGAAAAAAATATTATGAGGGCAATCTTGCCATGGGCCCCCGGAGCCTATACTGTGTCTATACCTACAATGACCCAGCTGTTGTGCGGAGATAGACAAGTTGGAAGACACAAACAGCTAATGCCTAACAGAGTGGCAGAAAGCGAACACCGTTATCTGCTGGTCAAAGATGATAAAGTGAAAGCAAAAAGAATTGCATTAGTAGGAACCCAAGAGTGAAGTGCATGTTCATTCGGGGAAGAGATTGGTGAAGACACTTGGTTTGGTAATAGATGTGGCGCAGTTAGTAATTGTAAAAGGCCCCAGAGTGTAGTGAAGGGGATAAGTTGGCACTTGAACCTGTAGCAGGATGGACAAGTGCTACCCCGAGCTGACTTATAGCTGCCATTGCGAGAGACCAGATGCAAGTAAAGGAATCGAGAGACCAGACCCAAGTGAAAATCTGAAAGAGATCAACCCTGATTGTAGACCCGAGAGAGACCAGACTTGAGTGAAGACTCGAGAGAGACCAGACCTGAGTGAAAACCTGAGAGACCAGAGCCAGGAGAACTGAGTCAAGTGAGCAGAGTCAGAGCCGAGGGAAAGTGAGAGAGACGACTAGGCCGCAGTGGTGGGACATCCTTGTGAGCCGTCACTTCCAGTGTAGACATACAGAACAAAGTGGGGATCGGGGTAATGGTAATAATTATAACAATAGAATTAATATCCTCCTTCTTCTCCTCTCGCTTTCTCAAACTCAATGTGGACCAATCTGAAGTCATCATCTTTCCTCCATCTCATAGATCTTCCTTACCTGACCTATCTATCGCAATTAACGACATCACGCTTTCCCCCATAATGGAAGTCCGCTGCCTCGGAGTAACCCTTGACTCTGCCCTGTCCTTCAAACCGCACATCCAAGCTCTTTCCACCTCCTGTCGCCTCCAGCTCAAAAATATCTCCAGAATCCGTCCTTTCCTCAATCTACTAAAAAGCTTGTGCATGCCCTCATCATCTCCCACCTTGACTACTGCAACATCCTTTACTGTGGCCTCCTTGCTAACACCCTTGTACCTCTCCAGTCCATCCTTAACTCTGCTGCCTGACTAATTCCTCTCTCTCCTCGCTACTCCTCCGCTTCCCCCCTCTGCAAATCTCTTTACTGGCTCCCATTCCCTCAGCGTATCCAGTTCAAATTACTAATACTAACCTACAAAGCCATCCATAACCTGTCTCCTCCATATATCTCTGAACTAATCTCCCGATATCTTCCCTCACGTAATCTCCGGTCCTCACAAGACCTCTTTCTCTCCACACTTATTCGCTCCTCACCCAACCGCCTCCAAGACTTCTCCTGAATATCCCTCATCCTCTGGAATTCTTTGCCCCAACACGTCCGACTATCAACCACATTCGGATCCTTCAGACGGAACCTGAAAACCAACCTCTTCAGGAAAGCCTACAGCCTGCACTGACCCCACTGCTTCCTCACCACTAACGAAGCTGCTGCCTCACCAACACCGGAGCTCCTGCAACCCTCAACCTATTGTCTCCTTTCCCGCCATCCTGTAGAATGTAAGCCCGCAAGGGCAGGGTCCTCGCCGCTCTGTATCAGTCTGTAATTGTTAGTTTGCTTACTGTAAGTGATATCTGTAATTTGTATGTAACCCCTTCTCATGTACAGCACCATAGAATCAATGGTGCTATATAAATAAATAATAATAATAACTATAGTGTGTAAATAGCATTGTGTCAATATCCTGTTCATCTAAATTACTGTATTGTTACATAACCTTTTTCATCTTCATTGTTTCCGATATCCCCTGATATTTTTTTTTAAAGCATCCCTTTAATTGAATAAATAGTTCTTGGTTTAAGTATCACTGTGTCCTCATTGTCTGAGCTGTTGCATCCATGTACCTGTTAACACTTGGTGTAGACAACAGGATGCAACATTCAAGTGCAGAAATGGCGGATCAGTCAGTAACTGAGTCCACAAGGGTAGCAATCCCCTTGGAGCTGTGCTTAGCAACATACCAAAGTTTACATGGGATAATTTACTGATGCAGGACTGGGTTGAACGTCTAAAGAGTATACTACAAATGCACTCAATGACACCTGCGTTACAGGCAGAGATAGCTTTGTTGACCTTAGATGGAGAGGCACGACAGATGGTCATGTTCAGGCAGCTATAAGAACATGATAAGCTATAAGACCTCTTCTCCATTTACACCTTTGGCCTGGGACAGGTCATAGAATCTCATGGCTTTCAGTATCACCTCTATGCTGAAGACACACAGCTCTACATCTCTGGACCAGATATCACCTCCCTACTTTCTGAAACTTAACATGGACAAAACAGAATTCATCATCTTTCCCCCATCTCACGCGACTCCCCCAACGAACCTATCCATTACAGTAAATGGCTGCCCACTCTCCCCAGTCCCACAAGCTTGCTGCCTCGGGGTAATCCTTGACGCTGATCTCTCCTTCAAACCACATATCCAAGCCCTTTCCACTTCCTGCCGACTTCAACTGAAAAATATTTCACGAATCCGTACATTCCTCAACAAAGAATCTGCAAAAACCCTAGTCCGTGCCCTCATCATCTCTCTCCTTGACTACTGCAACCTCCTGCTCTGTGGCCTCCCCTCTAACACTCTCGCACCCCTCCAATCTATTCTAAACTCTGCTGCCCGACTAATCCACCTGTCCCCTGCGCTATTCCCCGGCCTCTCCCCTCTGTCAATCCCTTCATTGGCTCCCCATTGCCCAGAGACTCCAGTACAAAACCCTAACCATGACGTACAAAGCCATCCACAACCTGTCTCCTCCATACATCTGTGACCTCGTCTCCCGGTACTTACCTACACGCAACCTTCAATCCTCACAAGATCTCCTTCTCTACTCCCCTCTTATCTCCTCTTCCCACAATCGTATACAAGATTTCTCTTGCGTATCACCCCTACTCTGGAACAACACATCAGACTCTCGCCTACCATTGAAACCTTCAAAAAGAGCCTGAAGACCCACCTCTTCCGACAAGCCTACAACCTGCAGTAGCCTCCGATCGACCAAACCGCTGGATGACCAGCTCTACCCTCGCCTACTGTATTCTCACCCATCCCTTGTAGACTGTGAGCCTTCATGGGCAGGGTCCTCTCTCCTCCTGTACCAGTTATGACTTGTATTGTTTAAGATTATTGTACTTGTTTTTATTATGTATACCCCTCCTCACATGTAAAGCGCCATGGAATAAATGGCGCTATAACAATAAATAATAATAATAATAATACTGTAAATAAGGTGATAAAGACATGCACAGTGACAGGACTGATTTAGGTAATTTGTGCATTCACCTCTTTCTGACCCAATATGTGAACACTCTGTAGGAAGTAACACCTCACACTAATAAAACCGTTGATGCATAAAGGGAACTAGGCTCTCTGGATGAAGTATTAAGAGACCAGCTAGGTGGGGGCATATTAGACACTTACCTAAGACAGACCCTGAAAGTATGACTGTGCTATAACTCCAACATGAGCTTCCTCTAGGTCGGAGCAGAAGCAAGAGTCCAGGAACAAGATGCCACAGCTGTGGTGGGTCTGATCCAAAGCCATGAAGTAACAGCTTGGGCCCTTGAGTTACAGCAAGAAATGCAAGAGATCATGGGGGGAGCTATTGAACATAAGAAAAATCCCTGCAGCTACCCCAGAACCTGTACCCCGGTATGAAGAACAACTAGAGAGGGTGTATCCCCCTATTGGAGAATAGGCACCCACCAGACGAGCACAGAATTGAGTGTTGGACTTGTGGAGGAATGGGACACATGTTGAGGAGTTGCCCTTACGAGACAGCCAACAATGGGGGCAGCTGTTAAAATAAAGTGCCCCATGGTCGGGGAGCAAACCTCAGAGCTATGTCTGTTGTGAATTTGGATTCTGGGCTCCCCCGGTGGCTACTGGTGGAATTGAACTGGTGTCTTCATCTTCTCTGTTCACCTGTTCCCATCAAGATGTGGGAGTCGCTATATAACCTTGCTGCTCTGTTAGTTGCTTGCCGGTCATCAATGTTATCAGAAGCCTCTCTGTGCTTGTTCCTGCTCCTAGACAACTACTAGATAAGTTGGACTCTTGTCCATGTTTGTTTTTGCATTTTGTTCCAGTTCACAGCTGTAGTTTCGTTACTGTGTCTGGAAAGCTCTTGTGAACGGGAATTGCCACTCTGGTGTTATGAGTTAATGCCAGAGTTTTAAAGTAATTTCTGGATGGTGTTTTTTGATAGGGTTTTACTGTCATGATCTCAATGGCAAGAGAACATAGCATAAGCATATATAGGAACTAGCTCTTGGAAGATGGGAACTGAGCTGACCATGAACTAAACCTAACGCACAACTAGCAGTGGCCGGGTAGCATGCCTACGTTGATTCTAGATGCCCAGCCCAGCCGGAGGACTAAATAAAGCTAGCAGAGGAAAATATTAGTCCTAGCTCACCTCTAGAGAAATACCCCGAAAGGAGACAGAGGCCCCCCACATGTATTGGCGGTGAGTTGAGATGAAATAACAAACGTAGTATGAAAATAGGTTTAGCAAATTTGAGGTCCACTTACTACATAGCAGAAGACAGAAAGGACACTTTCATGGTCAGCTGAAAACCCTATCAAAAACACCATCCAGAAATTACTTTAAAACTCTGGCATTAACTCATAACACCAGAGTGGCAATTCCCGTTCACAAGAGCTTTCCAGACACAGTAACGAAACTACAGCTGTGAACTGGAACAAAATGCAAAAACAAACATGGACAAGAGTCCAACTTATCTAGTAGTTGTCTAGGAGCAGGAACAAGCACAGAGAGGCTTCTGATAACATTGATGACCGGCAAGCAACTAACAGAGCAGCAAGGTTATATAGCGACTCCCACATCTTGATGGGAACAGGTGAACAGAGAAGATGAAGACACCAGTTCAATTCCACCAGTAGCCACCGGGGGAGCCCAGAATCCAAATTCACAACAGTACCCCCCCCTCACTGTTAAATATCAATACCCATTGCCGTTGCTGACTGATTTGTTTGCTCGCATAAAGGGGGCCAAGTGGTTCTCTAAGATTGACCTTCGTGGGGCGTATAATTTGGTGCGAATCAGGCAGGGGGATGAGTGGAAAACCGCATTTAATACGCCCGAGGGCCACTTTGAGTATTTAGTGATGCCTTTTGGTCTTTCTAATGCTCCGTCAGTTTTCCAGTCCTTTATGCATGATATTTTTCGCGATTATTTGGATAAATTTATGATTGTGTATCTGGATGATATTCTGATTTTTTCGGATGACTGGGACTCTCATGTCCAGCAAGTCAGGAGGGTTTTTCAGGTTTTGCGGTCTAATTCTTTGTGTGTGAAGGGTTCTAAGTGTGTTTTTGGGGTACAGAGGATTTCCTTTTTGGGATATATTTTTTCCCCCTCTTCCATTGAAATGGATCCTGTCAAGGTTCAAGCTATTTGTGATTGGACGCAGCCCTCTTCTCTTAAGAGTCTTCAGAAATTTTTGGGCTTTGCTAACTTTTATCGTCGATTTATTGCTGGTTTTTCGGATATTGCTAAGCCATTGACCGATTTGACTAAGAAGGGTGCTGATGTTGCTGATTGGTCCCCTGATGCTGTGGAGGCCTTTCGGGAGCTTAAGCGCCGTTTTTCCTCTGCCCCTGTGTTGCGTCAGCCTGATGTTGCTCTACCTTTTCAGGTTGAGGTCGACGCTTCTGAGATCGGAGCTGGGGCAGTGTTGTCGCAGAAAAGTTCTGACTGCTCCGTGATGAGGCCTTGTGCCTTCTTTTCCCGTAAATTTTCGCCCGCTGAGCGGAATTATGATGTTGGGAATCGGGAGCTTTTGGCCATGAAGTGGGCTTTTGAGGAGTGGCGCCATTGGCTCGAGGGGGCCAGACATCAGGTGGTGGTATTGACTGACCACAAAAATTTGATTTATCTTGAGACCGCCAGGCGCCTGAATCCTAGACAGGCGCGCTGGTCATTATTTTTCTCTCGGTTTAATTTTGTGGTGTCATACCTACCGGGTTCTAAGAATGTTAAGGCGGATGCCCTTTCTAGGAGTTTTGAGCCTGACTTGCCTGGTAACTCTGAGCCCACAGGTATCCTTAAGGATGGAGTGGTATTGTCAGCCGTTTCTCCAGACCTGCGGCGGGCCTTGCAGGAGTTTCAGGCGGAGAGACCTGATCGTTGCCCACCTGATAAACTGTTTGTTCCTGATGATTGGACCAGTAGAGTCATCTCTGAGGTTCATTCTTCTGCGTTGGCAGGTCATCCTGGCATTTTTGGTACCAGGGATTTGGTGGCAAGGTCCTTCTGGTGGCCTTCCCTGTCACGAGATGTGCGAGGCTTTGTGCAGTCTTGTGACGTTTGTGCTCGGGCCAAGCCTTGTTGTTCTCGGGCTAGTGGATTATTGTTGCCCTTGCCTATTCCTAAGAGGCCTTGGACGCACATCTCGATGGATTTTATTTCAGATCTGCCTGTTTCTCAGAAGATGTCTGTCATCTGGGTGGTGTGTGACCGTTTTTCTAAGATGGTCCATTTGGTTCCTCTGCCCAAGTTACCTTCTTCTTCCGAGTTGGTTCCTCTGTTTTTTCAAAATGTTGTTCGTTTGCATGGTATTCCTGAGAATATCGTTTCTGACAGAGGGACCCAATTCGTGTCTAGATTTTGGCGGGCATTCTGTGCTAGGATGGGCATAGATTTATCTTTTTCGTCCGCTTTCCATCCTCAGACGAATGGCCAGACCGAGCGGATTAATCAGACCCTGGAGACATATCTGAGGTGTTTTGTGTCTGCTGACCAGGATGATTGGGTTGCTTTTTTGCCATTGGCGGAGTTCGCTCTCAATAATCGGGCCAGCTCTGCCACTTTGGTGTCCCCGTTTTTCTGTAATTCGGGGTTTCATCCTCGATTTTCCTCTGGTCAGGTGGAATCTTCGGATTGTCCTGGAGTGGATGCTCTGGTGGAGAGATTGCATCAGATCTGGGGGCAGGTGGTGGACAATTTGAGGTTGTCCCAGGAGAAGACTCAGCTTTTTGCCAACCGCCACCGTCGTGTTGGTCCTCGGCTTTCTGTTGGGGATTTGGTGTGGTTGTCTTCTCGTTTTGTCCCTATGAGGGTCTCTTCTCCTAAGTTTAAGCCTCGGTTTATCGGCCCGTATAAGATATTGGAGATTCTTAACCCTGTTTCCTTCCGTTTGGACCTCCCTGCATCCTTTTCTATTCATAACGTTTTTCATCGGTCATTATTGCGCAGGTATGAGGTACCGGTTGTGCCTTCCGTTGAGCCTCCTGCTCCGGTGTTGGTTGAGGGTGAGTTGGAGTACGTTGTGGAGAAAATCTTGGACTCTCGTGTTTCCAGACGGAGACTCCAGTATCTGGTCAAGTGGAAGGGATACGGCCAGGAGGATAATTCTTGGGTGAATGCATCTGATGTTCATGCCTCCGATCTGGTTCGTGCCTTTCATAGGGCCCATCCTGATCGCCCTGGTGGTTCTGGTGAGGGTTCGGTGCCCCCTCCTTGAGGGGGGGGTACTGTTGTGAATTTGGATTCTGGGCTCCCCCGGTGGCTACTGGTGGAATTGAACTGGTGTCTTCATCTTCTCTGTTCACCTGTTCCCATCAAGATGTGGGAGTCGCTATATAACCTTGCTGCTCTGTTAGTTGCTTGCCGGTCATCAATGTTATCAGAAGCCTCTCTGTGCTTGTTCCTGCTCCTAGACAACTACTAGATAAGTTGGACTCTTGTCCATGTTTGTTTTTGCATTTTGTTCCAGTTCACAGCTGTAGTTTCGTTACTGTGTCTGGAAAGCTCTTGTGAACGGGAATTGCCACTCTGGTGTTATGAGTTAATGCCAGAGTTTTAAAGTAATTTCTGGATGGTGTTTTTTGATAGGGTTTTCAGCTGACCATGAAAGTGTCCTTTCTGTCTTCTGCTATGTAGTAAGTGGACCTCAAATTTGCTAAACCTATTTTCATACTACGTTTGTTATTTCATCTCAACTCACCGCCAATACATGTGGGGGGCCTCTGTCTCCTTTCGGGGTATTTCTCTAGAGGTGAGCTAGGACTAATATTTTCCTCTGCTAGCTTTATTTAGTCCTCCGGCTGGGCTGGGCATCTAGAATCAACGTAGGCATGCTACCCGGCCACTGCTAGTTGTGCGTTAGGTTTAGTTCATGGTCAGCTCAGTTCCCATCTTCCAAGAGCTAGTTCCTATATATGCTTATGCTATGTTCTCTTGCCATTGAGATCATGACATATGTCCATCTGTAAGAAGGATTAAAGGCTCTGAAGATATTATTTCTGAGAAACTCTCTACATGGTCTGAGGTGAATGGGCAAATAATTTGTTGCGTAATGTATACGGGGTCTTTGGTGACCATTATGTGTATTAGCTGCAGCACTATATAATGGCCCCCACATTAGCTGCAGCAATATGTAATGCCCCGAGATTAGCTGCAGCACTACAGTATGTAATGGCCCTCAAATTAGATGCAGTGCTATCTAATGGCCCCCACAGTGGTACCTGAACAGTATAGTTCCCACACTTTGAGGCCCCCCCCACAGTATCCCTTACAATGTATGAGGTGGCCCCCTCCTCCATTGTTCTTGATGTCCCCATATCACATCACAAGTTTTAGTTAAAATAAAAAACATCTTATACTCACCTAATCCGGGATCATGACGAGTTCTCCTGTAAAGCACTGATGCACGTGTAAGATGCTAGCAGGTGCGTAGGATGTAGAGCAAGGGTTAATAGGTTTTTTATATAAACAATGATAGTACAAGCAGGGGTGTAAAGGATATGAATTGCGGATGGGGGAAAGTGAAATGCAGAATATAACAACAGGCTAACTTATCTGCCTCTGTGAGGTGGAGGATGGTGGCTGGAAGATCCCTCGGCTGCGCTGCAGGCGATGCGAGATGTCTCCGATCCGGTCCTGCAGAAGGGCCATGCACTGTCTCCTTGCGATGATGTATCCTCCGGGTCCTTTGGCATGTGATCTCATGATCCGGGCACATGGTGGGGTAGAGATGAAGTCAGGCGGCACAGTGGAAGAAGCAGAAAGTTCAGTAGACAAGGCCGCAGTAGAAGCACATAGTCCAGCAGACACAGCCACAGGCACGGACCGGTCCTCAGCAGGCACCGCAAGGATGGGACTAAGCGGTGCCTCTGCGGTGGTGAGCAGAACCAAGGTGCGCACTCTATCATGGTCACTACCCAGTGCGGATGTCTCTAGGCTGAGGGTAGTTTGTGTCAACAGCATTGCTAGCTGGGGATACAGGCACAGCTAGCTGGCGTGGGTCCTTCGAGAGGAAGTCAACCGTCTCACTACTCACAAGCTTGTTCCCCGCCAAGTGTCCAGTATTCCCATTCAGACTGCTATTTATGTCGGACCCATCTCATCAGTCAGGTGTCTTGAAATCTCTTCCCCCGAAAAAATGGTGACAGCCCCAACAATTCCGGCCCAGACACGCAAGAGAGACACAGCGCCAGGACTCAGACATCCTGCGCATGCGCCGTCACTTCAGGCACTGCATCATCCTGCTGTTCTGTAGACAGCAGTCTTAAAGCGACCTGCCATCCCTGCTCCACTGCAGGTCTTAACTATATCGGCTATCTGTGTCGATATGGTTAAGTGTAGCCCAGGGTGGGCCCCTCTGTCTCCTGGCCTTTATAGATTGTAAGCTTGAAAGCAGGGTCGTTACTCCTTTTGTAACATTATTATTTTTTTATTAGGAAGTTAGAAGGGTTGAAAGTTGATCAGCAATTTCTCATTTTTCCAACAAAATTTACAAAACCATTTTTTTAGGGAGCACATTACATTTGAAGTGACTTTGGGGGGCCTTTATGACAGAAAATACCAAAGCGTGATACCATTCTATAAACTGCACCCCTCAAAGACCTCAAAACCACATTCAAGAAGTTTATTAACCATTCAGGTGCTTCATAGCAATTAATGCAATGTGGAAGGAAAAAATGAACACTGCACATTTGTCACAAAAAGTTTACTTTAGATCCAAATGTTTTTATTTTTGCAATGGTAACAGGAATAATTGGACACAAAAATTTGTTGTGCAATTTCTCCTGAGCATGCCAACACCTCATATGATATATATAGCAAAACCTGGCACTCAACTTTGTTATATGCAAGCGGTTTTATTCCAAGTGGTAGTGAAGTAACAGCAAAATGTTTCGGTCATTAACATTGACCTTCATCAGTTACGTACTGTGAGCAGTAATAAGGTGAATATTTATGTCAATGGCCACTCTAAGCTGAATGTGCCTGCTCTCGTCAGATCGCAAATACTAAGTAGTTTGAAGCTGGGCAAGTACCAGCATGGGAGACTGGCTGGGAATGCCCGCTACCATTGACTTAATATCTCTGGCATAAATATTCACCTTATTACTGCTCACAGTACGTAACTGATGAAGGTCAATGTTAATGACCGAAACGTTTTGCTGTTACTGCACTACCACTTGGAATAAAACCGCTTGCATATGACAAAGTTGAGTGCCAGGTTTTGCTATATATATCACTAAGGTTTGGGAACCTACCATGGCACCAATAAACTGAGCTGTGCACATGCTTATCCTGATATTAACACCCCATATGAGGCAGGGATTGGAAGGAAAGGAGCACCGTTTTACTTTTAGAACGCAAAATGGCTGGAATCGAGAGATGATGCCATATTGCGTTTGGAGAGCCCCTGATGTGCCTAAACTGTGAAAACTCCCCACAAGTGACCCCATTTTGGAAATTGACCTCTCATGGTATGTATCCAGGTATGTGGTAAGCACCCTGACTCCCCAGGTGCTTCATAGAAGTTTATAATGTAGAGCCATCACATTTTTCCCACAAAAATGTTTTTTAGCCCCAAATTTTGCATTTTCACAAGGGTGACAGGAGAAAATGCACTGTACAATTTATTGTGCAAGTTCTCCTGAGTACACCAATACCCTATATGTTGAGGAAAGTGAAAGTGTTTGGGTGCACAGCAGGGCACAGAATTGAAGGAAAGCCATTTGACTTTTTGAACTCAAAATTTGCTGGAATCATTAGTGGACACCATGTTGCACTTGGAGAGCCCCTAATGTGCCTAAACAGTGGAAAATCCCCATAAGTGACCTCATTTTGGAAATGTGAACCCTCATGGAATGCATCTAGATGTGTCGTGATGACTTTGAACCCCCAGGTGCTTCACAGAAGTTTATTAAGTAGAGCCGTGAATATAAAAACATCCAATTTTTCTCACAAAAATGTTCTTTTAGACCCAATTTTTTTTTATTTTCACTAGCATAACAGGAAAAAATTGCACCATAGAGTTTGTTGTGCCATGTCTCCTGAGTACGCAGATACCTAAAATGTGAGGGATAACTACTGTTTGGGTGCACGGCAGGGCTCGGAAGAGCAGGAGCGCCATTTGACTTTTTGAACACAAAAATTGGCTGGAATTGTTAGTGGATGCCATGTCGGGTTTAGAAAGCCCCTGATATGCCTAAATAGTGGAAACCCCAACAAGTAATGCCATTTTGCAAATAGACCCCTCAAGGAATTTACATAGATATATGGTGAGCACTTTGAATCCCCAGGTGCTTCACAGAAGTTTATAATGTTGAACTGTAAAAATGAAAAAATAAAATGTTCCCACTAAAATGTTGGTTTTGCTCCAAATTTTTCATTTCCCAATGGTAGCAAAATGGACCATACAATTTTTTTGTGCAATTTCTCCTGAGTATACCGATACTGTATACGTGGTTGAAAAATACTTTTGTGGCACAGGGCAAAGCTCAGAAGGGAAGAAGCGCCATATCGGAGTTCAGATTTTGCTGGAATGGTTTGAGGGTGTCATGTCACATTGACAGAGCACCTGAGGTGCCAAAACAGCAGAAACCACCCATAATTTACATCATTTTACAAACTACACCTCTCAATGAATTAATCTAGGTGTGCATGTTAACACAATATGTGCCTCACAGAAATGTATACTCTGAAGAAAGAATAATTACATTTTTACCCCTAAAATATTCTTTTAGCCCCGAAATTTTAATTTTTCTAAAGGTTAATATGAATAAATGGACCTCTCATTTTATTGTGCAATTTCGCCAATGCCCTACATATAATTGGGAACTAATTTTGAGGCACAGTGCAAAACTCAGAAGGAAAGGAGCACCATAATTTAGTGCACATTTTACTGTTGTGATTTGCGGGTGACATGACCCACTGGAAGAGCCCCTGAAGCGCAAGAACAGCAGAGCTCCCCATAAGTGACCCTATTTTACAAACTACACTCTCAATTTATTCATCTAGGGGTGCAGTGATCATATTAACACAGAATTTTATATCATTGGGCAGTGAATAAAAATAATTACATTTTTACAACAAAAATGTTGTTTCAGCTCCAGATTTTACATTTTAACAAGGGAAATGAGTAAAAATGACACCAATATTTGTCTCACAGTTTCAGCTGAACATGGAAATACCCTATATGTGGCTGTACAGTACTGCTTTTAACCCTTTGGGAATTTATCTACAGTTATAGTGATGATTTAACTCCATGGGTGTTTTCCAGAAACAAGCAGAAATGGATGTTGCTGAGTGAAAATTGCAAAACAGATTGTGCATACTTTGTAGTGCCCAGTATGTTGTTATGTCCAGCTTGTGCTTCTACCTCTGTAAATTAGGCGGGCTTTCATTGCTATGGTATTGACAAATATGTGTATGCTAAATGTGGTTTAGGCACACTGTGGGGCTCAGAAGGAAGGAAGGCATTTGGATTTGGGAGAGCAGAATTCACTACATTTCTTTTGGGGGGTGAGGAGCACTTTTCCAGAGCCTTTGTACTACCAGTAACGTGGAAGCTACCTATATTTCCATTAACAGATGACTAACCTGAGTGGAGTGGAGATTTGCTTTTTTTGTGGATTGAGTTGAATCTTTTATTGGGAACATTTTACATAACATTTTGTAGCACATTTATTCGGCGCTCTATGCTGAGAAATTACATAGGGGTTTCCATCTAAATCTCTGAATTACATGATTCAGATGAAACCCCGAGGGATCTATTCACTATAATGAGACAGCTACATTACTCTGGACTCCGCCTGGCGTTGGTTCAGCAATGTCCTTCTTTTCAGAGGTGCACAAAACTGTGGCAAACGGCACTTTCATGCACACCCAAAAAGACCGACATCGCCAGATCATAGGCCAGACATTGTCCAAAGTGACTCCATATTCCTCATTATAGGGAATCTTCTGCCGGGGCTCCGCCTGAATCACATATTTCAGAGATTTACAAGTGCTAATTATGCAAATTGTCTCTTCAGAGAGGAAGAGAATTAGAACTCTAGTGCCACCTATTGGAAGGTAGCAATCCTACAAGTCAAAGTCGACCCTTTAACGAGCCTTGTCACATGACTTAGGATAATAACCAAACCAGAATCTCAATTTGCAGACACTGTGTTTCGGGGTACTGCCCCTCATCAGTGCAAAGTGGAGATCTGGTTTGGCTATGTGAGAGGCTTCTGACCGATATCCAAGAAGCATTGTTTCTCCTTGCGGAGATTGACATGCTAAGCATGCCGAGATGCGGAGACTTAAATGCTCCTCTGTGAAATATACTAATTATGCAAATAGTCTCTTCAGAGAGGAAGAGAACTAGAACTCTCCTCATCTCGGCATGCTTAACATGTCAATCTCCACAAGGAGACATGATGCTTCTTGGATATTGGTCGGACGCATCTCACACAGCCAAACCAGATCTCCGCTTTGCACTGATGAGGTGCAGTATCCCGAAACACAGTATCTGCAAATTGAGATTCTGGTTTGGCTATTATCCTAAGTCATGTGACAAGGCTCGTTAAAGGGTCGACATTGACTTGTATGATATCTACCTTCCAATAAGTGGCACTAGAGTTCTAGTTCTCTTCCTCTCTGAAGAGACAATTTGCATAATTATCATATTTCTCAGAGGAGCATTGCGGCTTTAAGTCTCCTCCTCTCGGCACGGCATGCTTAGCATGTCAATCTCCGCAGGGAGAAACGATAGAGATTTACAAGGAAACCCCAGAGTAAATGCTCAGCGTTGTGCACAGTATAAATGTGAGCCCAGTCTTCTGAGATCTTTGGGAGGCAGAATGAACAAATCAACAGCAGGTGAAGAATTGGTTTTATTTCTTTTTTACACGATTTCTTGTGTGGTATAAGTGATTAGGTGACTTTATTCTATGGATCGGTGCGACTACAGTGATACCAGATTTATATCTTTTTAATGTTTGGCTGCTGTTACACACTAACAGACGCCTTTTTTCTGCAAAAACTAATTTTTGCATTGCCTTATTTTGAGAGCTATAACTTTTCCATATTTCTGCTGACAGAGTCATGTGAGGGCTTTTTTTTTTCGGGACAAGCTGATGTTTTTATTGGTACCATTTTCGGACACATGACATCTTGTTATCGCTTTCTGCTAGAGGCAGAATGAACAAAAAAGAGCAATACAGGAATTTTTTTTTACGCCGTTCCTCTTGTGGTAAAACCTCTAAGGCTGGTTTCACACTTGCGTTTTTATCTGCATGCGTTTTTTAAAAAAAACGCATGTGTGAAAAACGCATGTAAACGCGGTAAAACGCATGCGTTTTTATAGAAAAACACAAGAAAACACAAGAAAACACAAGAAAAAACAAGAAAACCCTAACCCTACCCCTAACCCTAACCCTAACCCTAAACGTGACTGAAATACGTGGCACTGAAATACGTGCAACTGAAATACGTGGTACTTAAATACGTGGCACTTAAATACGTGGCACGTGGCACTTAAATACGTGGCATGTGGCACTTAAATACGTGGCACGTGGCACTTAAATACGTGGCACGTGGCACTTAAATACGTGGCATGTGGCACTTAAATACGTGGCACGTGGCACTTAAATACGTGGCACGTGGCACTTAAATACGTGGCACGTGGCACTTAAATATGTGGTACTTAAATACGTGGCACTTAAATACGTGGCACGTGGCACTTTAATACGTGGCACGTGGCACTTAAATATGTGCCACGTGGCACTTAAATACGTGGCACGTGGCACGTGGCACTTTAATACGTGGCACGTGGCACTTAAATATGTGGCACGTGGCACTTAAATACGTGGCACGTGGCATACGTGGCACTGAAATACGTGATACGTGGCACTTAAATACGTGGCAATATGACTGTCAGAAAATGTTCATTAAACGGTTAGGGGTGAGGTTAGGGGTAGAGTTAGGGTTAGGGTTTGGATCCCTTTATCACCTTGATGGTGGTGGGTAGCTTTTCAGTGTGTTTTCTGGTTTTTTTCTATAAAAACGCATGCGTTTTTAGCACAAACAAACGCATGTGCTTAAAAACGCATGCGTTTACATAGACAGCAATGCATTTTTTTGCCGCAAAAAAAACGCGCAAGAAAATACTGCAGGTAGCATTTTTGAAAATGAACGCATGCAGACATAAAACGCATGCGTTTGAAAACGCGACCAAACGCATGTGCAAAAAACGCATGCGTTTTCAATGTTAAATATAGGAAAAAAAACGCATGCGTTTTTTGTGCAAAAAAACGCTGCAGACAAAAACGCAAGTGTGAAACCAGCCTAAGGTAGCTTTTTCCTTCGGGTCAGTAGGATTTCAGCGATATCTCATTTATATAATTTTTTCATGTTTTGGAGCTTTTACACAATAAAAACTATTTTACAGAAAAAAAAATTATTTTTGCGTCACTTAATTTTGAGAGCTATAAATTTAATTTTCCGCTGATGGAGCTGTATCACAGCTTGTTTTTTGAGGGACAAGATGATGTTCTCAGCTATACCATTTTTATTTACATATGTCTTTTTGATCACGTTTTATTCCACTTTTTGTTCGGTGGTATGATGAGAAAGCATAGTTTATTTTTTTACAGTAGTCACTGAAGGGGTTAACTAGTGGGACAGTTTTTTTTTCATTATTTCGGGATTTTTTAAATCATGTTTTAACACTTTTTTATTTTCACTTTTTGCTGTCTGATTGCTATTATAAACCATTGCAATGCTTTATAAACTGTCAGTGCTGCACTGACATAATCTTGTTAGACCATGTCCTGCGCATGGTCTAACTAGCTTGCTAACCCTGATGACCTGGATGTCGTCATGATGACATCGGGTCACCATGGTAACAATAGGTCGCTCACGATGACATTGTGGAGGTGCCGATCGGAGGGGAGAGAGAGCCATCTCCTTCTCCCTGTCTTCTAAATGCTGTGTCATATTGTGGCACAAACTGTTTATATAAGGTTCACATAATGTTATTACCCTCTGCTTGTGAGATAGGAAAACTCCTGGCATGTGAAATAAGTGACAATAAGTTTACTGCTGAAATAAATATATGAAAGATCATAGGGGACTACACTAATGATGTGCAATGATTTATACCATACAGTATGTATTTTTTTTACAGTATGGGTGAATGACTGGAGTGTATGGCATCAGTCAAGATTCATAAAGTCATGAAGTATCTATATATAAGAGGCATCGTGATTACTCGCTAATCCTGCCCCCTCACAGTAGCTCCGCCCCCACACATCACCACACATAATCCCGCCCCCACCTATTACCACACACAATCCTGCCCCCACCACATTACCACACACAATCCTGCCCCCCCACCACATTACCACACACAATCCCGCCCCCCACCACATTACTACACACAATCCCGCCCCCCACCCCATTACCACACACAATCCTGCCCCCCACCCCATTACCACACACAATCCTGCCCCCCACCCCATTACCACACACAATCCTGCCCCCACCACATTACCACACACAATCCCGCCCCCCACCACATTACCCCACACAATCCCGCCCCCCACCACATTACCACACACAATCCTGCCCCCACCACATTACCACACACAATCCCGCCCCCCCACCACATTACCACACATAATCCCACCCCCACAACATTACCACACATGATCCTGCCCTCCCACCATATTACCACACACAATCCCGTCCCCCACCACATTACCACACCCAATGCCACCCCCCACCACATTACCACACACAATCCCGCCCCCAACACATCATCACACACAATTCCGCCCCCCCCACCACATTACCACACACAATAATTACCACACAATCCCGCCCCCACCACATTACCACACATAATCCCGCCCCCCAACACATCACCACACACAATCCCTCCCCCACCACATTACCACACACAATAATTACCACACACAATCCTGCCCCCCACCACATTACTACACATAATCCCGCCCCCCCACCACATTACCACACATAATTCCGCCCCCCCACCACATTACCACACATAATCCCGCCCCCCACCACATTACCACACATAATCTCACCCCCCACCACATTACCACACATGATCCCGCCCCCCACCACATTACCACACATGATCCCGCCCCCCCACCACATTACCACACATGATCACGCCCCCCACCACATTACCACACATGATCCTGCCCCCCACCACATTACCACACATAATCCCGCCCCCCTACCACATTACCACAAATAATCCCGCCCCCACCACATTACCACACATAATCCCGCCCCCCCACCATATTACCACACATGATCCCCCCACATTACCACACATGATCTTGCCCCCCACCACATTACCACACATAATCCGGCCCCCCCACCACATTACCACACATAATCCAGCCCCCCACCACATTACCACATAATCCTGCCCCCCACCACATTACCACACATAATCCCGCCCACCCACCATATTACCACACATAATCCCGCCCCCCACCACATTACCACACATAATCCCGCCCCCACCACATTACCACACATAATCCCGCCCCCCACCACATTACCACACATAATCCCACCCCCCACCACATTACCACACATAATCCCGCCCCCACCACATTACCACACATAATCCCGCCCCCCACTACATTACCACACATAATCCTGCCCCCCCACCACATTACCACACATGATCCCGCCCCCCACCACATTACTACACACAATAATTACCACACACAATCCCGCCCCCCACCACATTACCACACATGATCCCGCCCCCCCACCACATTACCACACATAATCCCGTCCCCCCACCACATTACCACACATAATCCAGCCCCCCACATTACTACACATAATCCCGCCCCCCCACCACATTACCACACATAATCCCTCCCCCACCACATTACCACACATATTCCCGCCCCCAACCACATTACCACACATAATCCCGCCCCCCTCCACATTACCACACATAATCCCGCCCCCCCACCATGTTACCACACATAATCCAACCCCCTACATTACCACACGAGGCTCCGTCCCCACACATTACCATACGAGGCTCCGTCCCCACACATTACCACACGAGGCTCCGTCCCCACACATTACCATACGAGGCTCTGTCCCTCAACATTAGAACACGAGGCTCCGTCCTCACACATTACCACACGAGGCTCCGTCCCCACACATTTCCACACGAGGCTCCGTCCCCACACATTACCATACGAGGCTCTGTCCCTCCACATTAGCACACGAGGCTCCGTCCCCACACATTACCATACGAGGCTCCGTCCCCACACATTACCACACGAGGCTCCGTCCTCACGCATTACCACACGAGGCTCTGTCCCCACACATTGCCACACGAGGCTCCGTCCTCACACATTACCACACGAGGCTCCGTCCCCACACATTACCACACGAGGCTCCGTCCTCACGCATTACCACATGAGGCTCTGTCCCCACACATTACCATACGAGGCTCCATCCCCACACATTACAACACGAGGCTCCGTCCCCACACATTACCACACGAGGCTCCGTCCTCACACATTACCACACGAGGCTCCGTCCTCACGCATTACCACACGAGGCTCTGTCCCCACACATTACCACACGAGGCTCCGTCCCCACACATTACCACACGAGGCTCCGTCCTCACACATTACCACATGAGGCTCCGTCCTCACACATTACCACACGAGGCTCCGTCCTCACACATTACCACACGAGGCTCTGTCCCCACACATTACCACACGAGGCTCCGTCCCCACACATTACCACACGAGGCTCCGTCCTCACACATTACCACACGAGGCTCCGTCCTCACACATTACCACACGAGGCTCCGTCCTCACACATTACCACACGAGGCTCCGTCCTCACACATTACCACACGAGGCTCCGTCCTCACACATTACCACACGAGGCTCTGTCCCCACACATTACCACACGAATCCAGTTTGCTTTTGATTTTACACTGTGAATAAAATGTATTAGCATTATTATGATTTTTAGTTATTATTATTGTTATTAACTTCATTTTAAGTTAATTTACCACCTGCGTAAGCGCTATTGAATGTTGTCATTATTTACTTTAGTTTAATCACTAGCAGCATTAATTAGATAGCAATGAGCATGCCGAGCGTTAGCAATCTAAGCAATTCTGATGTCTATTCACTTTTTCTCCTTCTCCCCTCGCACAGCAAGCATTTTCAAGGAGAAATAAAGAGCAGAGAGAGCGGTTACAAACTATCTTTAAATGAAAAATGTAACAGAAGATTTGATAAATATTTGTCTTCTATAATTTCAGCAGTAAACACCCAGCTTGGTCTTCCACTTCTTTTCTTTGTAAAATTAGTAGCAACGTTTGATATTACTTACAATATTTGCAGGTAATAACTTATCATTTGGTAGGTGAATAAGATGCTCCATCCCCAGCATTCATTTACAGACATAACCATGATTCTAGTTTATTTCTTGGAGATATTGCAAGCCAGGACCTAATACATTCACAATTAGCAAAAAACGCCTAATGAAGGTAAAGGTGTAATAAATATCATCGAAATAGCTCCATATTACTGGTAATAAATTTCTCGTGCTGGGCCCAGACAGTGATAAAGCTTGTAATGCAAGTGTATGAGCCTATATCTGCATAGTTCAGCAAAGGTTTAATGTTATTGGCTTATAATTGTTATATTTCTTAAGGAAAGATCTTCATTGATATCTATTTTATGCCTTTGACAATCTCTTGGAAAAAAAACATAAATGACTGTATCTTATCCTTGTGCAATAGATGATATTTTAGTCTATGAAAGAAGATGAAAATAAGATAATGTTGGCTGTGCTATCCTTCAGTACCAGGATGTCTGCTGCGCATCAGGAAATACCATCCACATGGTCTCAACTTATTTCAAATGTTTTTTATTTTTTCTCAGCTGGTTCTTCAGCCTTGCAGTTTTCTTAAAGGAACACTAAACCTAGAAACAAATGAGAAAAATTAACATGGGATTATTTTGCCCACAGTTTTTGCCATTTTGCACCATTTTTTGAATGCTCTTGTAACATTAAGAAATCTTGTCGATAATATAGAAGTTCATTTTCTCTTGCTCGTTGTCAGTTTTTGGCTAGCTGACTGGTAAAGGAAGGGTTTTAGCCAAGGGGTTTGGTTTAGTGTCCTTTGTCTGAAGAGTGAGCAAGTTGCTTCTGCAGCTAAATGTCTCATTATGGGATTGTGAAAAGGAGATAAATGACTGGGCTTTTGGGACACAGAGATTTTTTCTAATGTATTGTTTTATTTTGTCTGCAATCGAATTGATCTCTTTATACACTGCTCAAAAAAATAAAGGGAAAACTTAAACAACTGAATATAACTCCAAGTAAATCAAACTTCTGTGAAATCAAACTGTCCACTTAGGAAGCAACACTGTTTGACAATCAATTTCACATGCTGTTGTGCAAATGGAATAGACAACAGATAGAAATTATTGGCAATTATCAAGACACACTCAATAAATGAGTGGTTCTGCAGGTGGGGACCACAGACCACATCTCAGTACAATGCTTTCAGGCTGATGTTTTGGTCAATTTTGAATGTTGGTTGTGTTCCCTTTATTTGTTTGAGCAGTGTATATATGTGTGTATATGTGGGTTTGACCTATCAGTCAATGAAATTGCGAGAGGGAGAAGCTGCTGGAAACAGGTCTCTTGGACAAGAAATTCTAGTAATCCTCAAGTTTTTCAAAGTACGGTATGTTGCCTCAAAAACATTGCAGTGTTTCAGAACACAATACAAATGGCTGCTAGAGATGATCATATCTTTTGAAATTCAGATTTGTCAGCTTCGATTTGCAGCAAATAAATTCTCCGTGAATCACATATACTCCAATTTGCTCAGACAGACGTATATAATACTACGAGATGGTGATTTTTGCAAATCAAATCACAAATTGTTCGAATTTGCTGGGTCCAGAGAATTTCCTAAAATTCTACCTGAATTAAATTTGATTCAGGCTGCCTGTTTTTGACAGAATGAGTCAGCTGTCATGATCCCTTTAATATATTGTGATGTCATTGTGTCCAATATTAATTTTCCATCACTTCACAGTGTATGCTGCATAGCTTTTGCTATCATATTAATGTTGTTCATGCACTTTGGTCATTACTTATGCTGTTACATACCTGTTTTATTTAAAGGAAACCTATGATTTAATTCATGCTTCCTGAACCACAGGCAGCATGAATCAGAGTCTGGCTGCGTTACGACAGCCAAAGAGGTAACAAACTTTTAACCCCTTCCCGACCTTTGACGCCACGTAGGCGTCATGAAAGTCGGTGCCAATCCGACCCATGACGCCTATGTGGCGTCATGGAATGATCGCTTCCCTGCAGATCGGGTGAAAGGGTTAACTCCTATTTTACCCGATCTGCAGGGAGAGGGGGAGTTGTACTTCAGCCCAGGGGGGGTGGCTTTGCCCCCACGTGGCTACGATCGCTCTGATTGGCTGTTGAAAGTGCAACAGCCAATCAGAGCAATTTGCAATATTTCACCTATGAAAATGGTGAAATATTGCAATCCAGCCATGGCCGATGCTGCAATAGCATCTGCCATGGCTGGAAATCATGTTCTGCCCCCCCCCCCACCCCCGATCTCCTCCCCAGTCCTCCGTTCTCTCCGGTACCCCCCTCCATCCCCCTGTCCGCTCCCCTGTGCTCCTGTCCGCTCCCCCGTGCTCCTGTCCGCTCCCCCGGTCCTCCGATCCCCCCCCTGTGCTCCGATCCACCCCCCCACCACCCCCTCATACTTACCGAGCCTCCCGAAGTCGGTCCGTCTTCTCCCTGGGCGCCGCCATCTTCCAAAATGGCGGGCGCATGCGCAGTGCGCCCGCCGAATCTGCCGGCCGGCAAAGTACATTTTGATCGCTGTGGTAGGTTCTATCACAGCGATCAAAATAAAAAAATAATAAATAAACCCCCCCTTTATCACCCCCATAGGTAGGGACAATAATAAAATAAAGAAAATATAGATATTTTTTTTTTCCACTAGGGTTAGGGTTAGAACTAGGGTTAGAACTAGAACTAGGGGCCCTTGCAAAAATAAAAAATTCTGGGCTAAAAAAATATTTTTGAGGAAAGGAAACACATTTATTATTTTCACGGCTCTGCGTTATAAACTTCTGTGAAGCAGTTGGGGGTTCAAAGTGCTCACCACACATCTAGATAAGTTCCCTTGGGGGTCTAGTTTCCAAAATGGAGTCACTTGCGGGGAGTTCCTACTGTTTAGGCACATCAGGGGCTCTGCAAATGCAACCTGACGCCCGCAGAGCATTCCATCAAAGTCTGCATTTCAAAACGTCACTACTTCCCTTCCGCTCCCCGACGTGTGCCAAAACAGTGGTTTACCCCCACATATGGGGTATCAGCGTACTCAGGAGAAACTGGACAACAACTTTTGGGGTCCAATTTCTCCTGTTACCCTTGGGAAAATAAAAAATTGTGGGCTAAAAAATAATTTTTGAGAAAAGAAAAATTATTTTTTATTTTCATGGCTCTGCGTTATAAACTTCTGTGAAGCACTTGGGGGTTCAAAGTGCTCACCACACATCTAGATTAGTTCCTTGGGAGGTCTAGATTCCAAAATGGGGTCACTTGTGCGGGAGCTCCAATGTTTAGGCACACAGGGGCTCTCCAAACGCGACATGGTGTCCGCTAATGATTGGAGCTAATTTTCCATTCAAAAAGCCAAATGGCGTGCCTTCCCTTCCGAGCCCTGCGGTGCGCCCAAACAGTGGTTTACCCCCACATATGGGGTATCATCGTACTCAGGACAAACTGGACAACAACATTTGGGGTCCAATTTCTCCTATTACCCTTGGGAAAATAAAAAATTCTGGGCAAAAAAAATCATTTTTGAGGAAAGAAAAATTATTTTTTATTTTGACGGCTCTGCGTTATAAACTTCTGTGAAGCACCTGGGGGTTATAAGTGCTCACTATGCATCTAGATAAGTTCCTTGGGGGGTCTAGTTTCCAAAATGGGGTCACTTGTAGGGGAGCTCCAATGTTTAGGCACACAGGAGCTCTCCAAACGCGACATGGTGTCCGCTAACGATTGGAGCTAATTTTCCATTCAAAAAGTCAAATGGCACGCCTCCCCTTCCGAGCCTTGCTGTGCACCCAAACAGTGGTTTACCCCCACATATGAGGTATCGGCGTACTCAGGAGAAATTGCCCAACAAATTGTAGGATCCATTTTATCCTGTTGCCCATGTGAAAATGAAAGAATTGAGGCTAAAAGAAATTTTGTGTGAAAAAAAAGTACTTTTTCATTTTTGCGGATCAATTTGTGAAGCACCTGAGGGTTTAAAGTGCTCACTATGCCTCTAGATAAGTTCCTTGGGGGGTCTAGTTTCTAAAATGGGGTCACTTGTGGAGGCGCTCCAATGTTTAGGCACACAGGGGCTTTCCAAACGCGACATGGTGTCCGCTAACGATGGAGATAATTTTTCATTCAAAAAGTCAAATGGCGCTCCTTCCCTTCCGAGCCTTACCATGTGCCCAAACAGTGGTTTACCCCCACATGTGAGGTATCGGTGTACTCAGGAGAAATTGCCCAACAAAATTTAGGATCCATTTTATCCTGTTGCCCATGTGAAAATGAAAAAATTGAGGCTAAAATAATTTTTTTGTGAAAAAAAAGTACTTTTTCATTTTTACGGATCAATTTGTGAAGCACCTGAGGGTTTAAAGTGCTCACTATGCTTCTAGATAAGTTCCTTGGGGGGTCTAGTTTCCAAAATGGGGTCACTTGTCGGGGAGCTCCAATGTTTAGGCACACGGGGGCTCTCCAAACGCGACATGGTGTCCGCTAAAGAGTGGAGCCAATTTTTAATTGAAAAAGTCAAATGGCGCTCCTTCCCTTCCGAGCCCTGCCGTGCGCCCAAACAGTGGTTTACCCCCACATATGAGGTATCAGCGTACTCAGGACAAATTGGACAACAACATCCGTGGTCCAGTTTCTCCTTTTACCCTTGGGAAAATAAAAAATTGTTGCTAAAAGATCATTTTTGTGACTAAAAAGTTAAATGTTCATTTTTTACTTCCATGTTGCTTCTGCTGCTGTGAAACACCTGAAGGGTTAATAAACTTCTTGAATGTGGTTTTGAGCACCTTGAGGGGTGCAGTTTTTAGAATGGTGTCACTTTTGGGTATTTTCAGCCATATAGAACCCTCAAACTGACTTCAAATGTGAGGTGGTCCCTAAAAAAAATGGTTTTGTAAATTTTGTTGTAAAAATGAGAAATCACTGGTCAAATTTTAACCCTTATAACTTCCTAGCAAAAAAAAAATTTGTTTCCAAAATTGTGCTGATGTAAAGTAGACATGTGGGAAATGTTATTTATTAACTATTTTGTGTCACATAACTCTCTGGTTTAACAGAATAAAAATTCAAAATGTGAAAATTGCGAAATTTTCAAAATTTTTGCCAAATTTCCGTTTTTTTCACAAATAAACTCAGAAATTATCGACCTAAATTTACCACTAACATGAAGCCCAATATGTCACGAAAAAACAATCTCAGAATCGCTAGGATCCGTTGAAGCGTTCCTGAGTTATTACCTCATAAAGGGACAATGGTCAGAATTGCAAAAAACGGCAAGGTCATTAAGGCCAAAATAGGCTGGGTCATGAAGGGGTTAAAAGCTTCTTTCTGCCTGAATCCAGATGACTGACAGGTCTCTCCCTACCTGTCAGTTAAAGAGATCAGGGTCGTGAGCAGCTTCCGGGGACCTCTCATGGATGAGTCATTTGACATACACTGGCTGGCCTTTTAATGTACACTCACCGGCCACTTTATTAGGTACACCTGTCCAACTTCTTGTTAACACTTAATTTCTAATCAGCCAATCACATGGCGGCAACTCAGTGCATTTAGGCATGTAGACATGGTCAAGACAATCTCCTGCAGTTCAAACCGAGCATCAGTATGGGGAAGAAAGGTGATTTGAGTGCCTTTGAACGTGGCATGGTTGTTGGTGCCAGAAGGGCTGGTCTGAGTATTTCAGAAACTGCTGATCTACTGGGATTTTCACGCACAACCATCTCTAGGGTTTACAGAGAATGGTCCGAAAAAGAAAAAAAAATCCAGTGAGCGGCAGTTCTGTGGGCGGAAATGCCTTGTTGATGCCAGAGGTCAGAGGAGAATGGGCAGACTGGTTCGAGCTGATAGAAAGGCAACAGTGACTCAAATCGCCACCCGTTACAACCAAGGTAGGCCTAAGAGCATCTCTGAACGCACAGTGCGTCGAACTTTGAGGCAGATGGGCTACAGCAGCAGAAGACCACACCGGGTACCACTCCTTTCAGCTAAGAACAGGAAACTGAGGCTACAATTTGTACAAGCTCATCGAAATTGGACAGTAGAAGATTGGAAAAACGTTGCTTGGTCTGATGAGTCTCGATTTCTGCTGCGACATTCGGATGGTAGGGTCAGAATTTGGCGTAAACAACATGAAAGCATGGATCCATCCTACCTTGTATGGAGCATCTTTGGGATGTGCAGCCGACAAATCTGCGGCAACTGTGTGATGCCATCATGTCAATATGGACCAAAATCTCTGAGGAATGCTTCCAGCACCTTGTTGAATCTATGCCACGAAGAATTGAGGCAGTTCTGAAGGCAAAAGGGGGTCCAACCCGTTACTAGCATGGTGTACCTAATAAAGTGGCCGGTGAGTGTATGTCTTCTCTGAAAATCCACAACGTTTCGATGTAAAACATGCAAGAGGGCTCATGCCCACTTGCGATAAAATCGGACGAATTCAATCCGATAAAAAATGATGGTGTGCTCATCTGTGTTTTTTTTCCAGTTCGGATTGGAAAAAAATCGCAGCATGCTGCGAATGTAATCAGAAAACGGATCGCATCCCGCAATAGAAGTCAATGGGTGCGAGAAAAAAATCGCTCAGCACTCACACCATGCGAGTGCTGTGCAATTTTAATGCAGCGGGGTCCTTTGAAAAGCCAGCATTTCATATGCGGCTAATGTAAAAAACACACTGACAGGTTATAAAATAAAAGTTAGATTACATACACATAGAATAGGTATATATTTATGTTAGGTGTCGAGATCCCACCTCTGCACAGGGGGAATCTCAAACCATCTCCGCTGCGGTCTCCCATTCTTCTCCAGCCGCAGTGGAGACATCGGTCCCAGCGTCTAGCTCAGGCTGATACTGGACGACTGGTTACTGCTGCCTTTCCAGCTTCTGCCATTGTAGTCAGTACTGGGCAGTGGTGAGCAGAGCAGAGTTGTTTGGCACGAAGTCCTGCTCTCCCCTTTCTGAGCATGCCCAGTGTTCTGTCTTCATACACGTTGATACGGTGTGTGATCGGACATACGGCATAAACCACTTCTGTCTCCCAAATAAGCAGACTGTCCTCTGTAGTCTAACTTGTTTATTGGTAAACATGAGCGCGGTAAAACTAGAAGAATACAAATGATATGTATAAGTATTGGGCTAAACAATAACACAACTGCAACTAACAGGGAAACATACAGTATGGTGCAACTTCTACATAACTACATACAGCAGGTTCCTGGTAACCACATTTCCTGTGTACTGGCTGCTATACAGTTAATCACACTCTGTACAACACTACATTACAAGAACAGAGATAATGATCTTACCGGATAAACTTAACAAGGATGAGAAGTAAGTGAGGTAGTTCCAACAGCAGATAACACGTGTGTCCAGGGAGATGCACAGAGAGAAAATGGGGGATTTCCCTGTCCCATGATGCTTTGGTGCAATCCCATAATGCAACACTCTATTATTACATGGAAAACACAGGTTATAAATTTATCCACCACTGGGTGGTGCTATAACACAGCAAAAACCAAACACTAATAGTAATTAACCTTTAATGCATGGAACGAACCCCTGTCCTGTTAGAAGGACAGAACACTCCCCGCTTGGCATCAACCGATGCCACACACAGCTCTTTTGGCGAAAACGGTAAGACAAGTTCCGCAACTGGTCTGAGGAATTAAACGAACGAGGGCACGAACAAGTGAGTCCCAAGTTGAGAACCTGTTGAAACGGTGGGATTTGAGGTGATTGTCTTTAGTCACCGTACGTAGAACGGATACCTGAGGGCGGATTTCCTCATCTGCCTCTGGATCCACCAGTTCAAAGATGTTTGACTTGTCCACATATGGCGTCGAACGGTATAAGAATGTAGGGCTGGTGAACCAGGTTGTGTCCTTAAGTTGTCTTGCTTCAACGGATCTGGTTGCGTGGTCCGCTGGATTGTGGTGCGTGGACACATAGTGCCACTGTTTAGGTTCGGTGGATCTCCTGATCCTTAGCACCCGATTGCTGACATAGACATAGAAGCGACGAGTTTCATTACAAATGTACCCCAGCACTACCTTGCTGTCAGTGTAGAACTCGACTTCTTTGATTTCCAGGTCCATTTCTGTCGAGATAAGTTCAGCTAACTCTACTGCCAGCACAGCTGTACAGAGTTCCAGTCTGGGTACTGTGTGTTCACGGAGTGGGGCCAATTTTGTCCGGCTCATAACAAGCCTTACGTGGCATTGTTCATTGATGTCAGTTGTTTTCAAATACGCCACTGCTGCAATTGCCTTGGTTGAAGCATCGCAGAAGATACAAAGCTTTTGCACCTTGATTTCTGATGAAGGCACAGAAGCATATGGTCGTGTCACGTAGAGACTCGACAGGGCTTCTAAAGAATTTTTCCATCTTTCCCACAACTCTCTTTTATCGCTGGGAAGCGGATCATCCCAATCGGATGTCTCTTGGGTGAAGTCTCTTAACATCATTTTACCTTGGATAGTTACAGGGGTTACAAATCCCAGAGGATCGTACAAGCTGTTCACAACGGACAGGACGCCTCTACGCGTGAAGGGTTTCTCTTCTTCGCTGATCTGGAAGGTGAATGCATCCTTTTTCAAATCCCAGAGTAGACCCAGGCTCCGCTGCATGGGAAGGGAGTCCGTGCTTAACCCCTTCCCGACCTTTGACGCATACGCTGCGTCATGAAAGTCTGTGCCTTCCCGACCTATGACGCAGCGTATGCGTCATGGAATGATCGCGTCCCTGCAGATCGGGTGAAGGGGTTAACTCCGATTTTACCCGATCTGCAGAGACAGGGGGAGTGGTGCTTCAGCCCAGGGGGGGTGGCTTCACCCCCCCGTGGCTACGATCGCTCTGATTGGCTGTTGAAAGTGAAACTGCCAATCAGAGCGATTTGTAATATTTCACCTAAAAAACTGGTGAAATATTACAATCCAGCCATGGCCGATGCTGCAATATCATCGGCCATGGCTGGAAATACTTAAGTGGACCCCCCCCACCCCACCGATCGCCCCCCCAGTCCTCCGTTAGTCCTCCGGTCCCCTCCGTCCGCCTGCCGGCTCCCCCGTCCTCCTGTCCGCTCCCTCCTTGTGTGAATAAAGCCCCCCTGTGGTCCGATCACCCCCCCTGTGCTAAGACACCCCCCCCCCACCACCCCTTCATACTTACCGATCCTCCCGGTGTCCGGCCGTCTCCTCGCTGGGCGCCGCCATCTTGGAAAATGGCCGGCGCATGCTCAGTGCGCCCGCCGAATCTGCCAGTCGGCAGATTCCTTACAGGTACATTTTGATCGCTGTGGTAGGTTCTATCACAGCGATCAAAATAAAAAAAATAATAAATAACCCCCCCCTTTATCACCCCCATAGGGACAATAATAAAATAAAGAATTTTTTTTTTTTCTTTTTCCACTAGGGTTAGGGTTAGAACTAGGGTTAGAACTAGGGGTAGGGTTAGGGGTAGGGTTACGGGTAGGGTTAGGGGTAGGGTTATGGCATGTGCACACAGAGCGGATCGGCCGCGGATCGGCAGCGGATCCGCAGCGGATCGGCAGCGGATCCGCAGCGGATCGGCCGCGGATACGCAGCGGATCGGCCGCAGATCCGCAGCGGATCGGCAGCGGATACGCAGCGGATCGGCCGCGGATCGGCAGCGGATCCGCAGCGGATCCGCAGCGGATACGCAGCAGATACGCAGCGGATCGGCCGCGGATACGCAGCGGATACGCAGCGGATACGCAGCGGATTGGCCGCGGATTCGCAGCGGATTGGCCGCGGATCCGCAGCGGATTGGCCGCTGCGAATTCGAAGCAGTTTTCCATCAGGTTTACAGTACCATGTACACCTAAGGAAAACCAAATCCGCTGTGCCCATGGTGCGGAAAATTCCATGCAGAAACGCTGCGTTGTATTTTCCGCAGCATGTCAATTCTTTGTGCGGATTCCGCAGCGTTTTACACCTGTTCCTCAATAGGAATCCGCAGGTGAAATCCGCACAAAAAAACACTGGAAATCCGCTGTAAATCCGTAGGTAAAACGCAGTGCCTTTTACCTGCGGATTTTTCAAAAATGTTGCGGAAAAATCTCACACGAATCCGCAAAGTGGGCACATAGCCTTAGGGTTAGGGTTGGAATTAGAGTTAGGGTACCGTCTCACAGTGGCACTTTGGTCGCTACGACGGTACGATCTGTGACGTTCCAGGGATATCCATACGATATCGCTGTGTCTGACACGCAGCAGCGATCAGGGACCCTGCTGAGAATCGTACGTCGTAGCAGATCGTTTGGAACTTTCTTTCGTCGCTGGATCTCCCGCTGTCATCGCTGGATCGGTGTGTGTGACAGCGATCCAGCGATGCATTCACTTGTAACCAGGGTAAACATCGGGTTACTAAGCGCAGGGCCGCACTTAGTAACCTGATGTTTACCGTGGTTACCAGCGTAAAAGTAAAAAAAAAACAAAAAACGTACATACTCACATTTCGGTGTCCTTCAGGTCCCTTGCCGTCTGCTTCCCGCTCTGACTGTCTGCCGGCCGGAAAGTGAGAGCACAGCACAGCAGTGACGTCACCGCTGCGCTCTGCTCTCACTGTATGGCGGCACTCAGTCAGAGCGGGAAGCAGACGGCAAGGGACCTGAAGGACACCGAAATGTGAGTATGTACGTTTTTTTTTTTTTACTTTTACGCTGGTACCACGGTAAACATCGGGTTACTAAGCGCGGCCCTGTGCTTAGTAACCCGATGTTTACCCTGGTTACCTGGGACCTTGGCATCGTTGGTCGCTGGAGAGCGGTCTGTGTGACAGCTCCCCAGCGACCACACAATGACTTTCCAACGATCACGGCCAGGTCGTATCGCTGGTCGTGATCTTTGGTAAATCGTTATGTGAGACGGTACCCTTAGGGTTGGAATTAGGGCTAGGGTTTGAAATAGGGTTAAGATTAGGCTTGTGGTTAGGGTTAAGGATAGGGTTAGGGTTGTGTTGGGGTTACAGTTGTGGGTAGGGTTGGGATTAGGGTTAGGATTAGGGTTGGATTTAGGGTTACGGGTGTGTTGGGGTTAGGGTTGTGGTTAGGGGTGTGTTGGGGTTAGGGTTGTGATTATGGTTATGGCTACAGTTGGGATTAGGGTTAGGGGTGTGTTGGGGTTAGTGTTGAAGTTAGAATTGAGGGGTTTCCACTGTTTAGGCACATCAGGGGTCTCCAAATGCAACATGGCGCCACCATTGATTCCAGCCAATCTTGCGTTCAAAAAGTCAAATGGTGCGCCCTCCCTTCCAAGCCCCGACGTGCGCCCAAACAGTGGTTTACCCCCACATATGGGATACCAGCGTACTCAGGACAAACTGGGCAACAACTATTGGGGTCCAATTTCTCCTGTTACCCTTGCAAAAAAAAAAAATTACTTGCTAAAACATAATTTTGAGGAAAGAACAATTATTTTTTATTTTCACGGCTCTACGTTATAAACTTATGTGAAACACTTGGGGGTTGAAAGTGCTCACCACACATCTAGATAAGATCCTTTTGGGGTCTAGTTTCCAAAATGGGGTCACTTGTGGGGGGTTTCTACTGTTTAGGCACATCAGGGGCTCTGCAAATGCAACGTGACGCCCGCAGACCATTCCATCAAAGTCTGCATTTCAAATGTCACTACTTCCCTTCCGATCCCTGACGTGCGCCCAAACAGTGGTTTACCCCCACATATGAGGTATCAGCGTACTCACAACAAACTGAGCAACAAATATTGGGGTCCAATTTCTCCTGTTACCCTTGTGAAAATAAACAATTGCTTGCTAAAACATCTTTTTTGAGGAAAGAAAAATTATTTTTTATTTTCACGGCTCTGCGTTGTAAACTTCTGTGAAGCACTTGGGGGTTGAACGTGCTCACCACACATCTAGATAAGTTCCTTGGGGGGTCTAGTTTCCAAAATGGGGTCACTTGTGGGGGGTTTCTACTGTTTAGGCACATCAGGGGCTCTGCAAACGTAACATGATTCCCGCAGACCATTCCATCAAAGTCTGCATTCCAAATCGTCACTACTTCCATTCCGAGCCCCGCCATGTGCCCAAACAGTGGTTTACCCCCACATATGGGGTATCAGCGTACTCAGGAGAAACTGGACAACAACTTTTGGGATCAAATTTTTCCTGTTACCCTTGGGAAAATTAAAAAATTCTGGGCTAAAAAAATATTTTTGAGGAAAGAAAACACATTTTTTATTTTCACGGCTCTGCGTTATAAACTTCTGTGAAGCACTTGAGGGATCAAAGTGCTCACCACACATCTAGATTAGTTCCCTTGTGGGTCTAGTTTCCAAAGTGGGGTCAATTGTGGGGAGTTCCTACTGTTTAGGCACATCAGGGGCTCTGCAAACGCAACCTGATGCCCGCAGAGCATTCCATTAAAGTCTGCATTTCAAAACGTCACT
This sequence comes from Ranitomeya variabilis, assembly GCF_051348905.1. NCBI lineage: Eukaryota > Metazoa > Chordata > Amphibia > Anura > Dendrobatidae > Ranitomeya > Ranitomeya variabilis. The sequence goes on from NC_135234.1 coordinate 673,908,172, forward strand.
ACTTCCCTTCCGCTCCCCGACGTGTGCCAAAACAGTGGTTTACCCCCACATATGGGGTATCAGCGTACTCAGGAGAAACTGCACAACAACTTTTGGGGTCCAATTTCTCCTGTTACCCTTGGGAAAATAAAAAATTGTGGGTTAAAAAATCATTTTTGAGGAAAGAAAAATAATTTTTTATTTTCATGGCTCTGCGTTATAAACTTCTGTGAAGCACTTGAGGGATCAAAGTGCTCACCACACATCTAGATTAGTTCCTTGGGAGGTCTAGTTTCCAATATGGGGTCACTTGTGCGGGAGCTCCAATGTTTAGGCACACAGGGGCTCTCCAAACGCGACATGGTGTCCGCTAATGATTGAAGCTAATTTTCCATTCAAAAAGCCAAATGGCGTGCCTTCCCTTCCGAGCCCTGCCGTGCGCCCAAACAGTGGTTTACCCCCACATATGGGGTATCATCGTACTCAGGACAAACTGGACAACAACATTTGGGGTCCAATTTCTCCTATTATCCTTCGGAAAATAAAAAACTCCGGGCTAAAAATCATTTTTGAGGAAAGAAAAATATTTTTTTATTTTCATGGCTCTGCGTTATAAACTTCTGTGAAGCACCTGGGGGTTTTAAGTGCTCACTATACATCTAGATTAGTTCCTTGGGGGGTCTAGTTTCCAAAATGGGGTCACTTGTAGGGGAGCTCCAATGTTTAGGCACACAGGGGCTCTCCAAACGCGACATGGTGTCCGCTAATGATTGAAGCTAATTTTCCATTCAAAAAGCCAAATGGCGTGCCTTCCCTTCCGAGCCCTGCCGTGCGCCCAAACAGTGGTTTACCCCCACATATGGGGTATCATCGTAGTCAGGACAAACTGGACAACAACATTTGGGGTCCAATTTCTCCTATTATCCTTGGGAAAATAAAAAACTCCGGGCTAAAAATCATTTTTGAGGAAAGAAAAATATTTTTTTATTTTCATGGCTCTGCGTTATAAACTTCTGTGAAGCACCTGGGGGTTTTAAGTGCTCACTATACATCTAGATTAGTTCCTTGGGGGGTCTAGTTTCCAAAATGGGGTCACTTGTAGGGGAGCTCCAATGTTTAGGCACACAGGGGCTCTCCAAACGCAACATGGTGTCCACTAACGATTGGAGCTAATTTGCCATTGAAAAAGTCAAATGGCGCGCCTTCCCTTCCAAGCCTTGCCGTGCACCCAAACAGTGGTTTACCCCCACATATGAGGTATCGGCGTACTCAGGAGAAATTGCCCAACAAATTTTAGGATCCATTTTATCCTGTTGCCCATGTGAAAATGAAAAAAATGAGGCTAAAAAAAATTTTGTGTGAAAAAAAAGTACTTTTTCATTTTTACGGATCAATTTGTGAAGCACCTGAGGGTTTAAAGTGCTCACTATGCATCTAGATAAGTTCCTTGGGGGGTCTAGTTTCCAAAATGGGGTCACTTGTGGGGGAGCTCCAATGTTTAGGCACACAGGGGCTCTCCAAACCTGACATGGTGTCCGCTAACGTTGGAGCCAATTTTTAATTCAAAAAGTCAAATGGCGCTCCTTCCCTTCCGAGCCCTGCCGTGCGCCCAAACAGTGGTTTACCCCCACATATGAGGCATCAGCGTACTCAGGACAAATTGTACAACAACATCCGTGGTCCAGTTTCTCCTTTTACCCTTGGGAAAATAAAAAAATTGTTGCGAAAAGATCATTTTTGTGACTAAAAAGTTAAATGTTAATTTTTCCCCTATTTGTTGCTTCTGCTGCTCTGAAACACCTGAAGGGTTAATAAACTTCTTGAATGTGGTTTTGAGCACCTTGAGTGGTGCAGTTTTTAGAATGGTGTCACTTTTGGGTATTTTCAGCCATATAGACCCCTCAAACTGACTTCAAATGTGAGGTGGTCCCTAAAAAAAATGGTTTTGTAAATTTTGTTGTAAAAATGAGAAATCACTGGTCAAATTTTAACCCTTATAACTTCCTAGCAAAAAAAAAATTTGTTTCCAAAATTGTGCTGATGTAAAGTAGACATGTGGGAAATGTTATTTATTAACTATTTTGTGTCACATAACTCTCTGGTTTAACAGAATAAAAATTCAAAATGTGAAAATTGCAAAATTTTCAAAATTTTCACCAAATTTCCGTTTTTTTCACAAATAAACTCAGAAATTATCGACCTAAATTTACCACTAACATGAAGCCCAATATGTCACGAAAAAACAATCTCAGAACCGCAAGGATCCGTTGAAGCGTTCCTGAGTTATTACCTCATAAAGGGACACTGGTCAGAATTGCAAAAAATGGCAAGGTCATTAAGGCCAAAATAGGCTGGGTCATGAAGGGGTTAAATCCAAGTCTTTTAAATCGGTTGAGTAATCTTGAGAGGGAAAGGCTGCCATTAGTTTCTGGCTGTTGGAAGCAATTTTGTGCAACCTCAAATTGGATGAAGCGAGCATTTCTTGTGCCCTTTTCAGGAGACTGACTGCCGACTCCTCTGTGGGTGTGGATTTCAGGCAGTCATCTACGTAGAAATCCTTTTCCACAAAAGATCTTACATCCGATCCATACTTCGCTTCACCTTCTCTGGCTGAATGTCTAAGGCCATAGATAGCGACAGCAGGGGAAGGGCTGTTCCCGAAGATGTGAACCTTCATACGATATTCCACGATGTCCTTGTAGGGGTCATTATTGCGGTACCAGAAGAACCTCAAGTAGTTTCTGTGTTCTTCTTTAACAAGGAAGCAGTGAAACATCTGTTGTATGTCGGCCATAAATGCTACTGCGTCTTTGCGGAAACGAAGGAGTACTCCCAGAAGTCTGTTGTTGAGGTCTGGACAAGACAGGAAGACGTCGTTTAAAGAAACACCTTCGTATCTGGCACTTGAGTCAAATACCACTCTTATCTGACCTGGTTTCTTCGGATGATACACGCCGAAAATAGGTAAGTACCAACATTCCTCGGAATCTTGAAGTGCAGGTGCAATTTCCGCGTGGCCACTCTGGAATATTCTCTCCATGAAGGTAAAGAAGTGTTGTTTTGTTTCTGGTGCCTTCTGCAGTTTGCGCGTAAGGGAGACAAATCGACTGTAGACAAGTTCTCTGTTGTTGGGTAAGCGTTGCCTCTGTGGTTTGAATGGTAAAGGTGCGACCCAACTCTTTGATTCATCTCTTACTATCTCTCGCTCCATGATGTCCAAGAACAGTCTGTCCTCTATGGACATTGCTACCTGGTTGTCTTCCCTTGTCCTGTGGAAAACTGTGCACCCTATATGATCTTGCTCACTGTCGCATGCATGGTCTTCACAGGAAGGATCAGCTAACGGACAAGGTGGAGGGGTGTGGTGTGGCAATTCTTTAATCAGGAAACTGCTCTCGCATGGCTGGAAGAGAGTCGGGCGTCCATTCTCGAGGGTATTGGTGAGGATGCTGTTGACTGATGTCGGCCTGTGTGCTCCACCCAAACAGACATCTCCCACAATGACCCATCCTAGGTCAAGTCTCTGAGCATATGGGGCGTTTTGTGGGCCGTTGATCTGTCCTCTAGCCTTGTGGACCCGTAGTATGTCTCTTCCGAGAAGTAAGACGATAGGAGCTCCTTGGTCGAGCTCTGGTATCCGGTGAGCTATACATCTCAAGTGGGTGTGATGAGCTGCTACCTCTGGTGTAGGTATCTCAGACCTGTTGTCTGGAATCTGGTTGCACTCCAGTATTGATGGCAAGGATAAGCAGGTTTGACCGTCTATAGACTCTACTTTGAATCCAGTTGCTCTCCTCCCCGCCGTCTCGACAGTACCTGCACATGTCTTCAAGGAGTACGGAGAGCCGGGACCAGCAATGTTGAAGGTGTCGAAGAGAAAGGACTTAGCTAGAGACCTGTTGCTCTGATCATCCAAGATTGCATATACCTTGATCGCCTTATCCCGTTGGCTCGCTGGGAATACTCTGACAAGACAGATCTTTGAGCAGGATCTTCCTGCTACGAGTTCCTTGCAGATCTCTGTGCACCGAGAAGTGACCACTGGGGTGTCCATGTCAGTGTCCATCTGTTTTTCGGCAGACTCTTCTACTCGCGACGATACCCCTGAGGGTGGTCCAGGATGTAAGGCCGTGTTGTGCTCCACACTACTACATTCTGTGCATTTCACACTGGTTTCACAGTTCTTGGCGAAGTGTGAGGTTGTCGCGCAACATCTGAAGCATATCTTGTTTTCGTTTAGGAAACTCTTACGGTCTTCTAGAGACTTCTCCCTGAAGGCTCTACATTTTAGTAGAGGATGAGGTTTCTTGTGTAGGGGGCAGTGTTTGCTGAAATCCTGCGGTTTGTCCTCTTCTGGAGAGGACTTACTTGCCCTGTAAGGAAAACCTGTGGAGGTAACATTAGTTTTGTGGACTGCCACTGGTGTTTTACTGGGTTTTACACCAGAGGCAGCGGTACATGACATAGTGAAATCAAAACTGGGGTCATTTCTCACTTTAGCCTGCTGAGCAACAAAGTCTACAAACACCCCAAAAGGAGGAAATTGTACCTTATGAGCCTGTTTGTAACGGGACCCGTGACTGACCCACTTTTCTTGTAAGTTGTAAGGGAGCTTTTGGACAATCGGGTTGACACCTCTGGCAGTGTCCAGGAATGCCAACCCTGGTAGATCACCTTCTGCCTGAGCAGCATGTACCTCCATTAACAAGTCGCTCAGTTCCCTGAGCTTTTGATAACCCTTATTTGCTATCTTGGGGAAATCATCAATTCTTTTATACAAAGCATTTTCTATAGCTTCTATTGACCCATAACATTCTTCGAGTCTCTCCCACACCATACGAAGTCCTGTGTGTGGGTACTTTATGTTAATGTTCCTGATTCTTTTGGCATGTTCAGCTGACTCGCTCCCAAGCCACTTAACCAATAGATCTAACTCTTCACTACTGGAAAGATGCAAGTCTCTGATGGCATTCTGAAAAGAGGCTCGCCATGCTCTGTAGCTTTCAGCTCGATCAGTGAACTTTACAAGTCCCTTGGTCACCAGCTCCCTGCGGGTAAAGAACCTTGCAAAGTTCATAGTGGCTGAGTCTGTGCCGACGTGAGCTGGTGTGCTGTTGTTATGCGGTGTTTGTGGTGCATCCTCATACCTGGTAGGAGCTTCTGGCATAGGAAATTCTGTATAAACCCGTTCAGTGGCGAAGGGTGTCCCTGTCAGTCTGGGCGGAGGCCGTACCTTCTGTTCCGTAGGACGGTAGTGGTGATCAATGTCGTTTCGCAGTATACTTTCCTGCTTCCAGTACGGTGTTTGGAGGAAGGATCTCTGGTAATCTGTATAGGCTGGTTGGTGTAATGGATCAGAGTTGTCTTCCACTTTGGGATGTTGGCGGACATATTCTGAGATGCGTTGAGCAGGGTCCTGATGATCAAGGTCTGGTCCGCGTATGTCGCTGCCTCGCTCGGATTCAGGAAACTCCACGGCTTCTAAAAACTCAGCTTTGGCTATTGCGGCTGCTGCTTCTTTTTCAGCGGAAAGCCTTTCTAAGGTCGCTTGCAGGCGGGCTCTTTCTGCTTCTTGCTCTGCTCGCAGGCGGGCTCTTTCTGCTTCTTGGCGGGCTCTTTCTGCTTCTTGCTCTGCTTGCAGGCGGGCTCTTTCTGCTTCTTGGCGGGCTCTTTCTGCTTCTTGCTCTGCTTGCAGGCGGGCTCTTTCTGCTTCTTGGTCTGCTTGTCTTAACTTTAACTGCATCTCTTGTGCAGCGAAGGAGGATCTTACTTTCGCCGCCTCAGCTTCTGCTCGGGCGAGGGTGGCAGACCTTTTCGAGGAAGACTTGCTAGAGCGGCTTGTTTGGGATCTCGTCTTGAGTGAAGATGTTTGACTTGCAGACATTTTATGTCCGTTTGCAGGCTGTAGGACGTCTCAGAGCGGGTAGGGGTGACTTCGGCGTGGACTGAGACGTGTGGTGCTTGGTGGGCTGCACTCTCGGTACTTGTGACTGTATGGCGGCCGCTGCGGTACCTGCAGGTAGTGCGGTGTGGTACAAGCGGCTGCGTAGGTGGTATTTGCTATCGCTGGCGTCTAGCCTCCCTTTACTGTAATCCCGGCGCCTAGCTTCCGTTTTACTGTTCTGTCTTCATACACGTTGATACGGTGTGTGATCCGACATACGGCATAAACCACTTCTGTCTCCCAAATAAGCAGACTGTCCTCTGTAGTCTAACTTGTTTATTGGTAAACATGAGCGCGGTAAAACTAGAAGAATACAAATGATATGTATAAGTATTGGGCTAAACAATAACACAACTGCAACTAACAGGGAAACATACAGTATGGTGCAACTTCTACATAACTACATACAGCAGGTTCCTGGTAACCACATTTCCTGTGTACTGGCTGCTATACAGTTAGGGTACCGTCACACAGTGCCATTTTCATCGCTTCGACGGCACGATTCGTGACGTTGCAGCGTCGTATAAGTATCGCTCCAGCGTCGTATACTGCGGTCACACGTTGCAATACACGGCGCTGGAGCGATAATTCCATGACGTATTTGCGATGTAGAAGCCGTTGGTTACTGTGCGCACATCGTATTCAACCTGTGTCACACAATGCAATCATGCCGCCACAGCGGGACACTAGACGACGAAAGAAAGTTTCAAACGATCTGCTACGACATACGATTCTCAGCGGGGATCCGGATCGCAGTAGCGTGTCAGACACAACGATATCGTAAATGCATCGCTGGAACGTCACGAATCGTGCCGTCGTAGCGATCAAAATTGCACTGTGTGACGGTACCCTTAATCACACTCTGTACAACACTACATTACAAGAACAGAGATAATGATCTTACCGGATAAACTTAACAAGGATGAGAAGTAAGTGAGGTAGCTCCAACAGCAGATAACACATGTGTCCAGGGAGATGCACAGAGAGAAAATGGGGGATTTCCCTGTCCCATGATGCTTTGGTGCAATCCCATAATGCAACACTCTATTATTACATGGAAAACACAGGTTATAAATTTATCCACCACTGGGTGGTGCTATAACACAGCAAAAACCAAACACTAATAGTAATTAACCTTTAATGCATGGAACGAACCCCTGTCCTGTTAGAAGGACAGAACACCCAGGGCAGGATCTCTCATTGGAGATCAAAGGTCACATGCTTAGATACTGCAGCAAATCCCATTGGTCCTTTAGGAAGGTCCTGAAGGTGTTCTTCTTCTGTGGCTGACTCCCATTGGTCCTTCTGGGAAGGTCCTGTTCTTGCCGCATCTATAAAAGGTTCGCATGGCCGCACGGCCATGCGCTAGTGTACATTTGGAATCGTGTGTGTGTTGATGAGTGCAAGTTGTTCTTTAAAATCCCCTCCCTTGTGTATGACTGTTCGCAAAAGGTGGATACTTGCTGTCTAGCGCCTGACTAAGCTGTCAACATGAAGACACACGATACAGCGTCTATTGCTGTAACCGCCAGTGCGGCGCTGTGCGCTTATAGAACGCTTTTGCAGCACCCCAGGGTCCTGGTCGTTGCAGTAATGTCATTCTTCCACCAAGGGGAGTGATGTTACGTCTGAAGGCAATAAAGGAGATCTCTTTACCAGGTATCACAAAGAACACAACACACTTCACACTCCAGTCCACCAGGGGGAGCTATGCTCCTATCTATTAGGGTACTCTTCACAATTAGGTAAAACTGGTGGTCTGGATAGGAAGTGAGGCAGAAGCGAGCTGGGCTTCACCCAGTAAGCTGCTATCTGAGCTCCGCTAAGGTAATGGGTCCCTGACAGGGGTGGGATCCTGTCAGAGGCCTAGACAGAAGGCCACGGAGCTGCGCCTGCCCGACATGTGGCAGCATCCTAAGAAAGAGACATTGGAAGAGAATTGTATTGTAGAGAGTGAGAAACGAAGTCATAGCAAAAGGAGAGGAAATGAGAAGGAGTTCTGCCCTGCAAAAGGCTGCCTCCTTTCTGAGGCACAGGATCCGGTAGCCGGAACACCGAGGGAGTCATCGTCTCCAAGCCTTGCTCCAGAGCCCGGCAGGACAGCTAATTCCATATTAGTTGCCCGACCCATACCCAGGAGGCACAGTGGCAACTGTGGGGGCCGGGGTGTGCTAGAGTCCCTGTAAAAAGCCTCAGGCCACCAGTCCTACGGGTTTGTCCTATCCTTACCATCAGGGGACAGAGAAAGAGACATAACATCTAGAACACCAACATCAGTTGTGAGGACCTTACCGAGACGCTCAGCAGGGAGGTACTACAACACCCAGGCGCTAGAGGAAGGCTACTGATTTCCACCTGGATAAGGGGACTCTGGATTTGCCTTCAGACCGGCCGGACTCTGCCTGCCCTGTGATCTGGTGCTCTGGACTGTGGACGCTGAAGCCTTCAGTAAAGGTAAAGAGAATGCAACCTTGTGTCCTTGTTCTTCATTGCACCTTACACCATCCACCATCCACCATCTACACTCTGGGAAGCCCTGGGGACATATGCAGCGCCCCACAGTCCTGGTCGTTGCAGTAATGTCGCTCTTCCACCAGGGGGAGTGATATTACGTCTGATGGTACTAAAGGAGTTCACCTTGCCAGGTATCACAAGTCACACACTACACTTCACACTCCAGTCCACCAGGGGGAGCCTTGCTTCTATCTATTAGGGCACTCCTCACATACGGGTAAAACTGGTGGGTTGGATAGAAAGTTAGTCAGACGCTGCCTGGGTTTTGACCCAGAGGGTTCCTGTCAGGCAGACGGGGAAAAGGAGGAACATCTGAGCTGCAGACAGAGGGTCCCTGTCAGGGGTGGGATCCTGACAGAGGTCTAGCACGAGATAGAAAGCTACGGAGCTGCGCCTGCCCCACGTGCGGCAGCCTCCTAAGAAAGGACAAGAAAGGAATTGTATTGTGGAGAGTGAGAAACGAAGTCACAGCACAAGGAGATAATACCGGGAGGAGTCCTGCCCCAAGATCGGCATCCTCCTTCTGAGGCGCGTAGCCGGTGGCCGGAACACCGAGGGAGTAATTGACTCTATGCATTACTTCAGAGACTGGCAGGACAGTCAATTCCAAGTTGGCTGCCCGACCTTAATACCTAAGAAGACACGGTGGCAAATTGTGGGGGTCGGGGTGTCTCTAGGGTCCCTACAAACAAGCCCCAGGCTATCCCAGTCATACGGGTTGTCCTATACATACCATCTGGGGGACAGAGAGAGAGAACATCAGAAACATCCACGAAAGTTGTGAGGACTATCCCGTGGTGCTCAGCAGGGAAGTACTACAACATACAGGCGCTAGTAGGAAGGCTACTGATTTCCACCTGGTTAAGAGAACTCTGGATGTGCCTTCGGACCAGCCGGACCCTGCCTGCCCTGTGAACGGTACTCTGGACTGTGGACGCTGAAGTCTTCAGTAAAAGGTAAAGAGACTGCAACCTCGTTATTCATTGGGCCTTACATCGTCCACCATCACCACCTACACATCAGGGAAGCCCTGGGGACATACTTCACCTGTGGGAAGGTACACCATCTAGCTGCCACTCCATCACCCCAGTGGAACCCCTAAGCAGCGTTGGTCACCCTGACCGAATACCACAGGTGGCGTCACGAACACCAGACAAACTTTATACCTTTAATTGGATGCCCCTCAGAAGGGCCATGGACCGGGTCCGGCCACCGTGACATCCCCAGAACCGAGAGAGATAGACCCGGTACCGAGTACCCCATTGTGCTTAACGTGGGGGTGCTCCAACTTTGGCGTCACGAACAGGATCTACTTAAGCCTGAAAAATCGGGTCATGTGTGCCTAAGAACTGTGCCAGAATTGTGATTGGAACTGTGGTTTGCCTAAAGACTGTGTATTGCCATTTGCCACCAAAATTCCAGCCAAAACTGCCGCCATTATAGCGCCACGAGGAGCGCAGACGAAGAAGAAGGGCGTGGAGTTGTGGGCGTGAACGAACTGAGAAGCGCGAAGAATAATGGCCGCCCAGTTTAAATATTTCTGTATCTTAAGGACGTGTCCGTCAGCAGCCGAGGTCCGCCTCCTGATTCTCCATGGTGGGCGGAGACTGAAAAAACTAAACCATTCTCCAGAAGGAGAAGAAATGGAGTTGGAGATCAGAGGGGACCCTCGGAAAAGAATGGCCCCGCACAGACCCTCGTCACCGGAGGACTACTCCAATATGCCACCATTGGAGAGCCTGGACTCCTGGGAGCTGTCTATGGAGACCCCGCTGCCTGCACCGCCACCAACCCCAGCGCCTCCCCAGGAGGAGTGGAGTGGCGCCGAACGAGTCATCCCTAGTGCAGGTACTCAATGCCGTGGCGCCTCGGGGGTCCGCCTTCCTTCCGCACCTACTCCGTTCCACACCACGACTGCTGGAGCCTCGGCGACCCCGTCACCAGACCCCAGACCACCGGAAGAGCATGACCTTGGGCCCTTTCCCTGGGGAGAATACCGGCGGCATCTAATCGCAGAGTCCCAGCGGGAAGTGGAGTGGGAGGCTCGAGGCGAAATGCTGGATGACTCTCCACCGAAGTGGGGTGTTGTGGTGAAGTACCAACCGCAAGAGGGGAAAGGTTTCATCCAAGAAATTGGATCCCCAGTGAAAGTCCATGTTACCCAGGACGAGGTGAAGTCCTGCCTGTGCGGAGACAGCACGGATCTGGCCTTGAATCCTGGGGAGGCTGTGACCTACCGCCGGCACCAGAAGGGAAATAGCTGGTGGGCCCAGGACTTACAGAGGTGCACAGCCCTCTTAGCGGTATCCAGGACCCTGGAAGAAGAACTTACCGCTGACGCGGCTGCAGCAGCTCCTGCTGTCACTTGCATCATCCACCGGACCACTCAGACTTTTATTGCCGCGCACGACCTGACCGTGCAGGAAAAACAAACTCATGGAGTGTACCTGGCGCCGGAAGTGAACCTGGATTCGAGCCATCCTAAGCCACAGAGGGCTACCTGTCAGGTAAAGCCCTGGTGGAGATCGCCAGAATAAACCTCGGAGAACCGAAAAATGTATATAGTTCTTTTAAAACTGTTTGTTTCTTCTTTGCTGCTTTAAAACCCGTCTAGGGTTAACTCTTAAAGGGATCCCTTTGTTTACCCGGGATTCCTATTGTTTCCAGTTTTGCACAAAAGTTCATCACTGTTTTACCAAAGAACATTGGAATCATAGATGGTGAATGATTCACAAACTGCTCTTGTAAATAGTTTGCACCTTCTTAAAGGTGTTTTCTACTGGTTTTACATAGGAGGCTTTTACAGAGACTGCCTCTTAACAGAAACTGCTGTTAAATTATGCTGTAAAAATAACTGCTTTGCTTCACAGACCTGAAGGAAAACCCATTGGTGTGGCAGAATTCCGTGTCAGGATTACACGTCTTGTAGCCCACCCAAGACCAACGTTTGGGGGTTCGTAACGGGTCCCTCAGATCACGTCATACTGCTTTAAACCAACTTGAAAATTAATGATGTGATTATTTGCACTACCTCTGAAAAGACTTGGATTCCCTCTTAAAGGGAATGTTCACTTGTTGCACTTAGTCAAAACATGATAGTGTTGCCTTAAGAAGTTAGATAGTAATAATGTTTTTCATAGTAATAGTATGTAGTTAGAAAACTTGTGATAAGAAATGTTTGAAAACGTTGAGAGTAAAATGTTTAATGATGTACTTTAAATAAAAATGAGGACGAAAGTTGGAAGAAAGATACAGTCTAGCCTGTAGTGGAGGTGAAACCTGTTCTGAATTTCAATAAAGTGAACCTGTAGGGGTTAGTGAGTCCTCTAGAGAGCCATAGATAGATGGTTAACAGACTTTGCACTTAAGGAAAATGTTAAATTATTGTTATAAGATAGCACTTAGTAGGTAGGATACCTGTATGGGTAATTGGTTCTATAGATAGATAATAACTGTTTCGAATCTGCCTTTTGCACAATGTAAATATGTTCTTGTTTGTAACGTTCAAGTGTCCTCACCTCCCATAAAGGGAAGCACTGTTAAATTAATTTGTTTTATAGCATTTCAAAAAAGAGTCCTGGTCGTTGCAGTAATGTCGCTCTTCCACCAGGGGGAGTGATATTACGTCTGATGGTACTAAAGGAGTTCACCTTGCCAGGTATCACAAGTCACACACTACACTTCACACTCCAGTCCACCAGGGGGAGCCTTGCTTCTATCTATTAGGGCACTCCTCACATACGGGTAAAACTGGTGGGTTGGATAGAAAGTTAGTCAGATGCTGCCTGGGTTTTGACCCAGAAGGTTCCTGTCAGGCAGACAGGGGGAAAAGGAGGAACATCTGAGCTGCAGACAGAGGGTCCCTGTCAGGGGTGGGATCCTGACAGAGGTCTAGCACGAGATAGAAAGCTACGGAGCTGCACCTGCCCCACGTGCGGCAGCCTCCTAAGAAAGGACAAGAAAGGAATTGTATTGTGGAGAGTGAAAAGCGAAGTCACAGCACAAGGAGATAATACAGGGAGGAGTCCTGCCCCAAGATCGGCAGCCTCCTTCTGAGGCGCGTAGCCGGTGGCCGGAACACCGAGGGAGTAATTGACTATGCATTACTTCAGAGACTGGCAGGACAGTCAATTTCAAGTTGGCTGCCCGACCTTAATACCTAAGGAGACACGGTGGCAAATTGTGGGGGTCAGGGCATCTCTAGGGTCCCTACAAACAAGCCCCAGGCTATCCCAGTCATACAGGTTGTCCTATACATACCATCTGGGGGACAGAGAGAGAGAACATCAGAAACATCCATGAAAGTTGTGAGGACTATCCCGTGGGGCTCAGCAGGGAAGTACTACAACATACAGGCGCTAGTAGGAAGGCTACTGATTTCCACCTGGTTAAGAGAACTCTGGATATGCCTTCGGACCAGCTGGACCCTGCCTGCCCTGTGAACGGTACTCTGGACTGTGGACGCTGAAGTCTTCAGTAAAAGGTAAAGAGACTGCAACCTTTGTGTCCTCGTTATTCATTGCGCCTTACATCGTCCACCATCACCACCTACACATCTGGGAAGCTCTGGGGACATACTTCACCTGTGGGAAGGTATACCATCTAGCTGCCACTCCATCACCCCAGTGGACCCCTAGCAGCGTTGGTCACCCTGACCGAATACCACAGGTGGCGTCACGAACACCAAACTTTACACCTTTAATTGGACGCCCCTCAGAAGGGCCACGGACCGGGTTGGGCCACCGTGACATCCCCAGAACCGAGAGAGATAGACCCGGTACCGAGTACCCCATTGTCCTTAACGTGGGGGCGCTCCACATACTTCACCTGTGGGAAAGTATACCATCTTGCTGCCATAACATCACCCCAGCGGACCCCTAAGCAGCGTCAGTAACCCTGACCGAATACCACAGGTGGCGTCACGAACATATCCCTTAAAAGACCTTTCCCTCAATTTACAACAGACGTCCCTAGGGCCACGGACCGGGTCAGCCACCGTGACATCCCCTTTGAGAACCGAAGGGCCCGGCTCCGAGTACCCCACTGTCCCACAGGGGCGATCCACTTTCTTATCCCAAGTCTGGGTGGTTAGTGGGGTCCGCCAAAGCGGCACAGCACGCAGTCTTGTGCTTTAAGTTATATTTTTCTGTTACTTTGACACCCCAGTTGCAGTGTCGCGCGCAAGTGGTCTGAACGTACTCTAACCCTGTGTCTTGGGATTGAGTCCTGAGACTCCTTGCTTGCGCTCTTGGTGCAGTACCGCGGCCCTGTAACGCAACAGGGCTTGCTTCCTTCACACAGGGTGAAGTTAACCCGTGTGTGTATCCACATTGTACCACCATATAGTCCGTCATTACTCAGCAGCAGCTTTACAGACAGAGAGGGAGGGCACCATCAACAATAGTAACCAAATAGTACAGGGGATCTGCCCAAAGGTATGTCAAGTGAAATTTCATGAACCAAAGAGAAAAAGAGACATACCAGAGGTTGGGGAACACCCTAAATATGATTATATATAGAAAAAGTTTATTTATTCCAATCCAAACAACACATACCGCATGAACAATAGTTGCATAAAAACATAAGCATTAAAAACATCAATAGTGAAGACCACCTCAAAGAGAAAGAGGAAGGAATGAAAACCCCCAGACCATGGGTCAGGTGCACACAGTAGCTCTATGTAATTCAATAACTGTACTTAATACAAAAGATAGTTGTAGGACATGATAAAGTGTACTGGTAATGCTGGTATAAGAGGTGAAAATTCTATGCCCATAGGCTAAGTAGGAATCAATGCCCCAGTTAGCTAGTTCTTACCAAAAATGTAATATCACCATATACCTATATTTAGGAAGTCCACTAAAAATGAGTGGACCCTGTATGACCAGCCAAACTACATAATAGCTGTTTAGTGCTTAAATAACAGTAAACCATAGGCTGGCTTATCCAGCACCCAGTGCAACCAATGAGGGAGATGTTTAACAAACAAGAATATAACACCTGCGTGTGGCCAATATACACGTGACATATATGACCAGACCCCTCAGCTCAAGCAAATGAAAAAATACACCCAATACAATAAGATATATTGTGTCCAACAAACATAGAAAACAGGTACATGTACCCACCGTAACCATCCATGAGAAAAGTATATACTGTTGTATGCATGGATCAATAACCGTACATGCAGTTGAAATCTACAGCACAAATAAATGGGGAAAGGGTGGATACATGACCTGTGAAAGCGTGATGGAGCAGTCCGAGATGACTAATGCAGCTGCCAACCTATGCAGCCACACCGCAAGTCCCATTTGTCATGTCCATACAGGAAGTGTGCACGAGCCCTGGAAAGGTCTGGGGGGGATTAAGAACCCGACGCGTGTCGCCACCGCCGTGGCTTCATCAGGGGTAAGAAATGGTATGCGCCTACCATTTCTTACCCCTGATGAAGCCACGGCGGTGGCGACACGCGTCGGGTTCTTAATCCCCCCCAGACCTTTCCAGGGGTCGTGCACATCGGATAGCAATCGCACTGCACTCTGATGTAAATTGGATGCAAGGTGTGAAAAATCGGATTATACTCGCAGAAAAAATGCATGACACTTGCATGACAATTGCATTGCACTCGTCTGACTGTCCTGCATCAAAATCGGACCGATTTTTAATTCGCTAGTGTGTCTCTAGCCTGACTTTGATAACGCAGCCAGACTGATTCATGCTGCCTATGGATTGGGCAGATTGAATCTGATGACAGATTCCCTTTAACCTGTGCACAGATATGACTTTGTAGTTATATATTGTGACATCACTGAATCTGTTGTCCAAGTGCTATGACTTTACTGTGCTTATTATCTCTGTATGCATTAATGTAATAATTAGCCGTAATCTATGATGGCATTATTATTTATGCTTTGTGACATAACTGTGCTTGTTATTCATATACTGTGACACTATTATATGTGTTGCCAATTAACAGAGGTATTACTTTTTATTATCTTTTTCTTGTGACACTACTATATTGATACCTATGCTGAGGCCTCGCTGTGCGTATTATCCCTGCACTGTGAAACAATGGCTTTATTGGCACTGTGCAGAGATATTACTGCTTCATTTCTGTATTGTGAAATCACCGTGTCCATTATCCTGGTTCTGCAACCTTACTATGTTTATTATATCTGTACTGTGGCTTCATTGTGTGTATTATCCACATGCAGAGAGAGATAATGGTGTGCATTGTCTACATTCTGTGACATCACTGTTAGAATTAGTTCTGTGCTGTGACATCACTGAGCAGTGGCGTAACTTGAAACTCATGGGCTCCAATGCAAAAGCTTCACCGGGGCCCCAAAAGATTTTACATCTTTAATAGCAATAGTCTTTTTCTATAGGCCAAAGGGACTTTTAGGGCCCCCTAGGCTCCAGGGCCCGGGTGCGATTGCAGCCCCTGCACCTGTTGTAGTTACGCCCCTGTCACTGAGCATTAAGGTTGAAAAGTGAGTCAGCCAACCTTTTATAAAAATGAAAAGGGTATTCCAGTAATGGTAATTACAATCTGATCAGAGTGTGATCAGCGTGTGATCCGATTTTCTCAGATATAGAGGAAAAAAAAGTTTCTCCATCTTTTACATGCAGTGTCATCTGAGTGTGATGCTATCCATCAAAACAGTGGATAACACTCATCTGAGTCTTGTGCTATATATTCAATAATACCCTCTAATTCCACTATTCAGTTGCCAGTTCCACTTTTTTTAATGGGTTATTCGGACACTCCTTATTTTTAACTATAGGGCTAAGATCTTATAGGCAGGTTTGCTAACTACTTGCCTGTTCTGCCTGGTGCTGATCTCTGGTGGCTTAAAGTGATCACAGACTGCTCCTGCCAGCGATTCCGTGACTTACAGTCACATCAAATCAACAGAACAGCTTCTTCATTTCTGCAGTGCTCTACTGACGGGGTGTCTCTGCCGATGTCATGCTGATTGACAGTCGGCTCGCCACTACCTAACTGCCTGGAGCTGTCTGTCAATTAGAATATCGTAACCAGTCATGCTCCATTGACAGGACAAAGAGGAAGAGCTGCTCTGCTGATGTGAAGTCAAATGAAGCAGCAGAGTCCTCTGAGACCTCTCTGAGCTAGCAGAAATAGGCACCAGGCTGAACAGGCAAGTAGTTAGGCCATTTATTACCAAAAAATAACAATAACCAAATTTAAATTACTGAAATTGTGGGAGGTCCTTGAAGCTACAAGATCTGATACATGGAAAACAAAGTGTTTTCCAATAGGTGTAAGGATTCCGGACTTCCCTTGTTCCTGTTTGCCCTGATCCAAGATGGAGTCTTGGATCTCACCCTGTCATGGAACTTCCTGTCTGTCCTGATTATTTAAGTCCGAGTCATGTGGTGTTCTGTGCCTGAGTATTTTGTGCTGCTGGCTCCTGAGCTTCTGCCTGTGTTCTGGGGAACTCCCTGCTTCAGCTGCTCACTACTTGCAGTCTTCCTCGCCCCTTTGAGCTGCATCTCACCTCTGGAATTGCTGTGACTAGCAGCATACCTGTGGAAGGATTTCCCTTGTTTGCTAATCTTTTCCCAGTGTTGTGCCTCTTTGCACAACCACACCAGGTGAGCAAGATTCTAGTGTTGCTTTTCTCACCAAGAGAGTTTTGTACTCATCTACTACGCTTAGATAGTGCTCTCCCTCTTTTTCCCTTTATCCTCTTTCACCAGGACTTCATGCTCAATGCACCACCTGCATATTATTGAACTTCCACAAACAAGTGCTGTGTGCACGTGTGATCAAGTTTTGCTGGATTTCCTCGTTAAGTACTGTGTGCATTTCTACTTCACTTCTGCTGGATTGTCAAGTTTAAGTACTGTGTGCATTTCCACTAATAACCTACTGGACTTTCTTGTCAAGTGTCTTGTTTGCCCCCTCGTCATATCCTTACTGGACTGGTTCATATTAGCGGTCGCGTCCCGCTATTCACTGTGCTGTGATTACCATATTGTGCTGAGCACCTCGTTACAATTGCAGGAATATCTGTGTTAGTTCTGTTTGCATTTCTGTTTTGTTTAAATACATCATTTACTGCAGCTTTTCTCTCAGACTGGCTTTATCCCACGCTATCAGATTCCTTAGTACCTACATAATTATTACAATAGGATTATTTTACCTCCAGCTGTAACCTCCATCTCGAAGGCACCACACCACCATCAGTAGTAAAAGAACTCCACCACTGGCTCCCAGGGTACACCCCCATCCACAGCCCTGCTGAGTGCCAGATCAGCTTCTTGTAATTCCATCCTGAATAGAACCATCCATATAATGTCCCCCATAAGAAATTCCACCAACTCTAAAGACCCCTCCACTGCCACCGCAAACATACTCACACCTCAAGTGCGTGCTCCCCCAGCCAACTCCAAAACGCATTCCTTCCCTTCCTGGATGGACAGTGCTCATAACTAAATTCCAATCACATTCAAATGCATACCATCGTTTCACCAAAAACTTCCTTCCCCTGATTCCAAATCGTGATGCCGTACACTAGTCAAATAGGGCCCATGCTGCAGCAGAAGCAGACATATGGTCTTATGAGTAAGCAGAGTTGCATATCATGGGTGTCCCTGGAGTGAGTGGAGACCAAGGGAATAATTAGCGAGATCTAGGAAAGAGGCAAGAGAAAGTGACAGAAGGTGTGAGTGGTTCTCTGGAGATGGGAACTTTGGCAGAAAACCTTGCAATGCAATACCGAGCTTGCAAGTTCAGGAGTTAATGAGATGGATGAGAGCAGGGAATGTGAGACAAAGAGTGCCTCAGGTGGTAGTTACAAGGCATCGGTCAGCCTAGAAGTAATGGCCAGAGAGGTGAAGTACCTCAATTAAGGGGAAAAGGATGGGGAAAGGGGGTTGAAGTAAAGTACTCACACTTACTGACTGTAGTACTGTTGTTGGGGATGAGAGAAGTTAAAATTTTATCCTTTATTGATTATGGAGCGCCCCCAGACGCAGGGCCGCGGGGTACTCGGCACCGGGCCTCTCTATCTCAGTTCTGGGGTTGTCACGGTGGCTAGACCCGGTCCGTGATCCTGCTAAGGGGCGTCCAATGAAAGGGTGTGAGTGGTGGTGCGTAGTGCAGGTCGCGATGAATAACGAGGACACAGGGTTGCAGTCTCTTTACCGAAGGCTTTAAGGTCCTCAATCCAGAGTACGGTTAACAGGGCTGCAAGAGACCGGCCGGTCCGATGGCAACTCCAGAGTTCCCTTTGCAGGTGGAAATCTGTGCCTACCTTCTAGCGCCTGTGTGTTGTAGTACCTCCCTGCTGAGCACCACGGGATAGTCCTCACAACTGTTGTGTCTGTTTCTGATGTTATTTCCCACAACTCTTGTCTGTTCTGATGTTCTTCTCTGTCCCCCAGATGATATGGATAGGACACACCCGTATGACGGGAAGGCCTGTAGTTCTTCCGGGACCCTAGTGTCGCCCCTCTCCCACAGTTGCCCCCTATGTCTTCTTAGGTGATTTTGGTGAGACAGCCAACCTAAAATCAACTGTCCTGCCTCTGTTTGAAGTATTGCTTGGAGCCTAATACTTCCTCGGTGTTCTGGCCACCGGCTGCACGCCTCAATAGGATGTTGCCTCGGTCTTACAGCACGACTCCTATCGGTATTATCTCCTTATTGCTGCGATCTCGTTTCTCACTGCTTCACAATAAACCTCGCTTCTTGTCCTTTCTTGAGATACTGCCGCGATGTAGTGCAGTAGTGTGGTTCCTTAACGTTCTTCTCTATTCGCTAGGCCTCTGTCAGGATCCCACCCCTGACAGGGACCCCCCTGAATCTTCCCCTGCAACACCCTCTGCCACAGGATATTGCTTGGTTCCAACCCAGTTAGCTTTCTCTCTAACTTTCTATCTAACCCCCAGTTTTACCAGATTGTGAGGAGTGGCCTAATACATAGCGCCCTTAGCTCCCCCTGGAGGCCAGACTGTGAAGTGTATTGGTGCCTGTGATACCTGGTCAAGTGAACTCCTTCAGTGCCATCAGACGTACCATCACTCCCCTTAGCGGCGGAGCATCAGTACTGCAATGACCAGGACTCTGAGGCGCTGCACTCCCCCCCGGTTAAATCCAGAGTTCCCGGACTGGGAAGAAAACAACAATACATGTCAGCAAAAGACATACAAATTTTGCAGTAAACAATTAACAAGTGAAAGTAACAATGCTTCCCTTTATGGGAGGTGCGGACTCTTGAACGTTACAAACATGGTTTATTATTTTTAAATAACAGTCTATAAATAACTTCTATTACCCAACCGGGTATTCTACTGAGTGCAAATTCTGAACAATAATTTAACTTTGCCTCTAAGGACGTATAAGCTGAATCCACTAAAGGCTGACTATAAAAACTCCTAAGATATAAATTAACTTTTATCACTTCTCTCTTCTAAGTGCAACACTTTCTTCTTGATTTGTCTTATGCAGGACCGCCTGTCTATCTGCCCAGGCCTACTGCCTCTTTTCGTAGTACAGTAACACTGAACCATCTCTCTATGGCTCTTCGGAGGACTCACCATCTAACCCGTATGGGTTCACTTCCCTGTCCTTCAATCTCTAGTAACATTATCAAACATTTTCTTATAGCTAACTAACTACATATAAACAGTATTATTACTTCTCTTAAGGCAACATTATACTTTAAGTGCTATTAGTGAACGTTCCCTTTAAGAGGGAACCGAGTCTCTTGGAGGTAGCGCAACTTCTCAAGCTGCCAGTTCGTGTAAGGCCAGAACTCCTGTACTGTTTCCAGGAACAGTTTCTTCGCAAAGAGTCCTTTCTCTTGTAAAACCAGTAGGGGGCACCTTTAATAAGGTGCGAACTATGTACAAAACAGTTTGTGAATCATTCACCGTCCATGATTCGGTAGTATTTAAAACAGTGATGAACCAATCAAAAAGGCAAAAATAGGGATCCCGGGTCAACTAAGGGATCCCTTTAAGAGATAACCCTAGTCGGGTTATAGCAGCAGGAAAAACACAAAAAGACGAACAGTTAACTATATACATTCTGTAAAGCATTTATGCTTACTCAGGTTCTGGCTGATCTGGAGGTGGCCTCCTTGTCCCAGATAGGGGTCTGGGTAGCCACCGTTCGGGTCCCAACGCCAGCTTGGGCACCAGCTACCACCGCTGCCAATCCTCCGACCACCACAGTGGTGGTGGTATCACCGGTGCAGGTGGTGGTCTTTACCACAGTACAAGTTGGAGTAACCACCGTAGTCTTTGTGGTGACGGTGGTTCGGTCACAGGAGGGTGTCTTCACCACAGGGGGCTGCTTTGCGAGCACCTTGGATGGGATTTTTCTTATGGACGTTCAAAGCGAACCACCCCTTCTCCCCAAAGTGCCGGGTGTAGGTGACTTCGTCCCCTGGGTAGAGGTCCCCGGCCGGATGACCCTCCCTCAGGTGGGCCTCGACATCCCTCCTGTTAACAAACACCTCGGCATACAAGTCCGGTTCTTTAATAAAGCCCCAGCCTCCGCGGAGCTTAAAGGCGATGACGATGCCCTGCCTGCGCGGGGCCTGATGAGCGCTGGGGTCCCTGCGGGCCCGGTCCTTTACTGCCAAGTCTTTCTGGTGATGGGCCTCCAGCCCGGCCTGGTACACGTTCTCTTTCTTTTTCCACTGCTGTTCTAGCTGGGCCTGGTATTCCTCCCAGCTGAGGGCCAGCACCATCTCTCCTTCTTGAGTCACCACCCCGGGGAACCCCATAAAGTCAGACCCGGGGTTCACCCAGCGGCACACCGTGCGCTCGGCATAGACTGCGCCCGGCAGGGCAACTGGTGTGATCGGAGCCTTTAAAAGGTGCTCCATGCCGGTGGCCTGGTCCCAGGGAAGGAGGTGCTGGAGTCGGTGGGTCCCAGGGGGAGGTGGCGCTGCAACTGGGCCTATCAGCAGGCCCTCTGCTAATGGGGCAGGGTCCTCGAGCTTACCGGCCGGTGCAACGTCCTCCCGCGCAGCTGGCTCCACTGGTGGTGACATCGGTGGAGACGTCGGCAGCAACCCGAGCAGCGGTGCAGGGACCGAGGTCAGGGGACCCCCCGCTGACGTTTCCTGGGATGCAGTCTTGGCCTCCATCCGCAGCTGGAGAAGTTGTTTGATTAGATCCTCCATCTCGAGTTGCAGGAGACCCACATCGGCTGTAGAGACGGGGCTGCTACGCTCCTCCGGGTAGTTGGGGGAGTTTTCCACTTCAACCCCACATTCTGGGTCTGAGCGATCAGCCATCTCATCCTCCACGAGGGTCACTTCCTGATCTTTTTCCCGCTCCCTCCTTCGTGGGCGGTTCCGTTTTCTCTGCCTCCGTCCACCATTGAGGATTAGGAGGCGTATCTCGGCTGCTGACGGACACGTCCTCACGGTGCAGTAATACTTAGACTGGGCGGCCATGATTTTTCGCGCTCTTCAGCTCACGTACGCCCACTTCCACGCCCTTCTTCTCCTGCGCTCTTCTTGGCGCTGTAATGGCGGCGGTTTTGGCGGGAACTTTTGGTGGTAACAGCAGTGCAATGAGTCACAGTCCAAGCACAGTAAATCACAGTTCCAAGGCACACATGACTTGATTCTTCAGGCTTAAGTAGATCCTGTTCGTGATGCCAAGTTTTGGAGCGCCCCCAGATGCAGGGCCGCGGGGTACTCGGCACCGGGCCTCTCTATCTCAGTTCTGGGGTTGTCACGGTGGCTAGACCCGGTCCGTGACCCTGCTAAGGGGCGTCCAATGAAAGGGTGTGAGTGGTGGTGCGTAGTGCAGGTCGCGATGAATAACGAGGACACAGGGTTGCAGTCTCTTTACCTCTTTACTGAAGGCTTCAAGGTCCTCAATCCAGAGTACGGTTAACAGGGCTGCAAGAGACCGGCCGGTCCGATGGCACCTCCAGAGTTCCCTTTGCAGGTGGAAATCTGTGCCTACCTTCTAGCGCCTGTGTGTTGTAGTACCTCCCTGCTGAGCACAACGGGATTGTCCTCACAACTGTTGTGTCTGTTTCTGATGTTATTTCCCACAACTCTTGTCTGTTCTGATGTTCTTCTCCGTCCCCCAGAGGATATGGATAGGACGCACCCGTATGACGGGAAGGCCTGGAGTTCTTCTGGGACCCTAGTGTCGCCCCTCTCCCACAGTTGCCCCCTATGTCTTCTTAGGTGATTTTGGTGAGACAGCCAACCTAAAATCAACTGTCCTGCCTCTGTTTGAAGTATTGCTTAGAGCCTAATACTTCCTCAGCGTTCTGGCCACGGGCTGCGCGCCTCAATAGGATGTTGCCTCGGTCTTACAGCACGACTCCTATCGGTATTATCTCCTTATTGCTGCGATCTCGTTTCTCACTGCTTCACAATAAACCTCGCTTCTTGTCCTTTCTTGAGATACCGCCGCGATGTAGTGCAGGCGCGGTTCCTTAACCTTCTCTATTCGCTAGGCCTCTGTCAGGATCCCACCCCTGACAGGGACCCCCCTGAATCTTCCCCTACAACACCCTTTGCCACAGGATGTTGCTTGGTTCCAACCCAGTCAGTTTTCTCTCTAACTTTCTATCTAACCCCCAGTTTTACCAGATTGTGAGGAGTGGCCTAATACATAGCGCCCTTAGCTCCCCCTGGAGGCCAGACTGTGAAGTGTATTGGTGCCTGTGATACCTGTTCAGGTGAACTCCTTCAGTGCCATCAGACGTACCATCACTCCCTTTAGCGGCGGAGCATCAGTACTGCAACGACCAGGACTCTGGGGCGCTGCAATTACTTATTAAAAATACCCTAATAGTGCACTAAACAAACCATCACCATACAACAGCATTCAATAGGAAAGGCCCAGGTGGTGCCTAACCCTGCACTCCACTAGATGCACCCTACCTACCAGCGGAGGTTGGCACCCTAATTACCTGTGCAAATGGCACCCCCGCTCACCGTCGACTGTCCCTACTAACCCTATTGGGCCCTTAAGGGGTGGGATAGATATTTGTTCATATACACAAAGTGCCGACTGTCATGATTAGAAATTAATCCACAAAGATATAGTGGCAAAGTGGGACTGTCCTTGTCTTGTCCCTGCTTGTCAGCGGAGGTTGGCACCCTATTCACAAAATACGCGTAATTGGCGCCCCCGCTCCTCGACGGCTAATACCCTACTATATCCCTTATCAGGTAAACAACAGACGTTAAGGTGCTACAGTGCTTTAAAAGTGCTGATACTCGGAGATGTCCAGAGGTTGTTACATATATGCGAATCTACAATCCCTTAGTGTGGCAATCATTCATAACTCATATATCCCAGACAAAAT
The DNA here is from genome assembly GCF_051348905.1 of Ranitomeya variabilis. Classification (NCBI taxonomy): domain Eukaryota; kingdom Metazoa; phylum Chordata; class Amphibia; order Anura; family Dendrobatidae; genus Ranitomeya; species Ranitomeya variabilis. The sequence goes on from NC_135234.1 coordinate 673,931,934, forward strand.
TTCAGCTTAACGCCACACTTGAGGTAATTAACCTGTCGCAACATACTCTTACAGAGACTCAATGTGAAGTTCTTGGTCTCGGCCTTTCTTTTTCCCCATGCAATAATTATGATTATTTCACAGCATTAAAAGACCTGAATTTATTTTCACGAAAACTTATCCTGAAAAAACTGCATTCTCGTTCCTCACCGGAGGGGAATATGGTGTCTGAACAAGAGACTCTCGCCATTTTGGAAGAACTGGAAAACGAATCTGCCAACCCCCCTCCAGGTATGCCTCCGCCATCTATTTACGCCAAGTCAACCACATTCCCTCCCCTGTCACTCTGCCCGCAGGTAGAAATTTTTACCAATCTTGTGGCTGCTGATTTGAAAACTATCAGTAACAGAAACAAGAAAGATAACCTTACACGAAGTCAGAGAAGAGCCCTGCAAGAGATACGGGATCTGCAGGATGTGGTGATAAAACCCTCTGACAAGGGGGGGAATGTGGTTGTTTGGCCTATTGATAAATACGAAAAAGAGGCATTTAAACAGCTGCGGAATAAGGAGACATATACTCTGCTTCCACATAATCCTCTACCTACATTCATGAGGGAACTCACGGATTTGTTGGAGGAGGCCTTATATCAGGGAACCATCAACAAAAAAACATTTGATGGTTTAATGGTAGAATGTCCTATTATGCCCACGTTTTACCTTCTCCCCAAGGTCCACAAAGACTCAGTCAATCCCCCGGGGCGTCCGATTGTCTCTGGCATAGGGGGGCTCTGTGACCCAGTATGTAAATACATTGACTATTACCTTAAGTCGCAAGTAGAAACCTTACCCTCCTATGTCAGGGACACTACGGACGTCCTGAGGAGAGTGGACGGTCTATTTTTAGAGCCAGACATGTTGTTGGTGACGGCAGATATTGAAACACTCTACACCTCCATACACCATGATGATGGGATGGAGGCAGTAACTTTTTTTCTTGAGTCAAGTAGCATCGACTCAGATGTGGTGAGCCTGGTGTTGAGGCTCCTGCAGTTCATCCTGACACATAATTGTTTTACTTTTAAGGACCGATACTACCTCCAGAGTCGCGGGACCGCGATGGGGGCGGCGTGTGCGCCCTCTTATGCTAATTTGTTTCTAGGATACTGGGAGAGAGCTATATTTGGGGGCGCACACCCCGCCCCCCAAGTACTGGGGTGGTATCGGTACATTGATGATATTTTGTTTATTTGGCAAGGGTCCGTGGAACATCTACATTCATTCGTGCAGGATTTGAACTGTAATAGCCTCAACATCAGGCTTACGTATAATTTTAGTAGAGTGAGTATTCCCTTCCTTGACATCATGTTACATGTTCAGACTGATGGATCCATTGGCACGGACGTGTTTAGGAAGGCCACCTCGGTGAACGCACTTCTTCATGCCTCCTCATCTCACACTGGCTCCACTATTGGGGCTATTCCCATTGGGCAATTTTTAAGGATGAGGAGGATTTGTTCTACGGAGGAGGCCTTCTCGAAACAGTCTGTGGACCTTGGGGAGAGATTTAGGTCACGTGGATACAGTAATAGGAGTATAAAAAGAGGGTATCTCCGAGCTAAAAATCAAAAAAGAGGTGATCTTCTATCCTATGTTCCCAAAACTAAAGAGAAGGATGATAAAATTAGGTACATATCCACATTCAACCACCAGTGGGGAAGAATGAGGAATATCCTGAGGAGACACTGGCCTATATTAAGAACAGAGCCGGCTTTGGCGGATTGTCTCTCGGAAGAACCCCTCATGACTGCAAGGAGGGGGAAAAATTTAAGAGATATCCTGGTCAAAAGCCATTATGTAACTAAGATTCCTCCTATCTTTGGCGCTGGAAAAAGAAAATGGGGCTTTTTCCCATGCGGGGACTGCCTGGCGTGTCGTAATCATGTAAGAACACTATCATTTGCCTCTGTGGATGGGAAACAGTTCAAAATTACAGATTACATTTCATGTAGTACCACTTTTGTGGTCTACATGGCTAAGTGTACATGTAATCTATCCTATGTCGGTCTGACCTCACGTGAACTGAGGGTCAGAACACGGGAGCATGTTAGAGATATTATGGCTGCCAAAGAGGCAAATGATGATGTAGCTCTCAAGTCAATACCGAGACACTTCAAACAGTATCATAGATGTAATCCGAAAGAACTGAGTGTCTTTGGAATTGATCACGTTAGGGGGGGAATAAGAGGCGGGGATTTAAAGAAAAAACTTGCACAATTGGAATGCCGATGGATCAACATTTTGGGTACTATGTCGCCACACGGGTTAAATGAACAGATTAGCTTCGCATCCTTCTTATAAAATCTCTAGTTTCGGGTCCGTTATGATTCCCTATTTCTGGATTTTAATTTTGTGTGTCCTTGTTTATTTGTAGTACCTTTACACGTATTCCTTTCCATCGTTGGTGTTTGTCTGGGCGTATTCGTGACATCTGGATGTTTTGCTGGCCGTATCCCCGGACATTTGAAGAATCTGGAAGAACATTGAAATTATTGACAGAATATGTTATATATGAACGATGTAATGACTACGATATTGTATGACAGCAACAAAGGGGTGATGTTACATATTGGAGGAATTGCCCCTTTATATATGATATAATAATTTATATTATTTCCCTTTTTTTCTGTTTTTGTTATATACTTTTGCATTTTATTCTGTTTTTTTCTCTGATTATCCCTCTTTTGTTCGGAGGATCTTTTGTGTAAGGGGCATAGGCCTTGAGTGGGAGCAGTACTTTGTCAGGGTTAAAACACTGGGGCAACGGACATATCTTCTTTTCTTTTCTACGGGGGTGGAAGAAGTGCCCGAGTCTAGTACTGGGCACTTTTTCGATCATTTGGTAATTATATTTAGACGTTTCACAGTATTGGTTTACATCTCGCACTTTCTGCACTTTATTTTATTTATCACATATATTGGGTTGGTTTTTCTCACTCCTTGTTAGATGGATGAGGTGGTTTTTGACATGACTGCCACTGTTTTGTGACAGTTGTACTGCTTTATTCCTATCTACAGTATTGATGGCCGAGTATTCGGCATTATGTCTATTAGGTGACATTACATACAAGCGCCATTGCACTAATTGCACGATTTCACTCATTTGGGGTATTATGTATTCTGTTGCACATTCTAATTAGTGTTATGTGGGGATTTCATATAAATCTATGGGGATAAGAGTGTTCGCCCCATTTATGCATACCTTAGTTAGCTCTGCCGCTGCTGCCCATAGTTGCTCCCTTGAGGAAAATGGCCGTGAACGTACGCGCGCATGCGCGCCGCAACGGTGCCTGCACGTCACCCTCTTCGGCATATAGTAGCGGTGGAGCAGGAAGTGACGTCTTGAGGGTTTTCCCTCTGCCTGCTCGCAGCGCCGTAGATGCCGGGGATGGGACGTGCGACGCTCCGTAGACGGCGGCGCGCATGCGCCAAATTAAGTGCGTGATGGCTTTTCCAGCTGACAATATACCCATAAATACAGCCCAGCGTGACACACAAACATGTCCCCCCGAGGAAGCTCACGCGAAACGCGCGTCGGGGCTAATCGGGCACACACTGGCACCTCAGGATACTTGGGTAAGAATGACAGGAAGAGCTGGACTCTTCCATTATGCTGTTTGACTTATGATTCATGATGCAGTTCACCTTGGGGCATAATTGCCACTCATACATAGCACTATGCACTTTATAATTATTGTTACTAGCTACTGAGTGAACAAATTTGCCCCTATGTGAGTATCTGCACGTGTCATTTCTAAGCCCCAGGTGCTACTTTTCAGTGTGGTTGTCCCGCCATACATGTGCTTGAACGTGTACCTTGTCCTTTTATATTGTTGTTTATCATTTGTGTATATGATTTCTCAATAAAGTTGTTATTGTTTTTACAAATCGATGGGTGTCCATACTCCGTAGTTCTTTGTAGGATATATATTTCAGTGGAGTTTTGCCCTGTTATTTTCTATGTCCCTTACAGGGTGTTCCCCTCCTGATATTTGATATGCATCAGTGGTATGTATATTTAAAATTTCAGCTTAGTCCAGAACTTATGGACTGACTATCAGAAAATCTATCCAAACTAAAGAAATATATATGCCACAGGACTACTTATCTTATCCTTAGATGACCGGTTCCATATTATCTAATCCTCAGCACCTCAGGGTCGATCCCCTCTTGATATAATGCCGTCCCATACTATTTCTCCCATATGTGGTCTTCCTGCGAATGAACCACAATGAGCCATGTTTTATATGTGGTATGGAATGCAAACTTTCAGGTATCTATGGTGCCTGATGACAAAAAGCCAGTCATAACAGATTCTAGATATATAAGTAGATCAGCATGGCTACACAAAAGAACCCCATGGTTTAAATAAACAACTTAATTCTAGTTGTTTTTGTAAAGGTACCATTTTTAGCGGGTAGCTTAACCTCCTGTCTGATATACATTTGGTCAATATTACTTTTTCTGCATATCTCCCCTCCCAATTTTTGTTCTCCTTTCCCTTCCTAATTCTGTTGCTTCCTCCCCCTTATTCCTCCACCCCACTCCTTTCCTAACCTGATTGAATAATACTATAAATTTAAGTTATGTATCTGGAAGGGTGCATGACTTTTCTGCATCAGTGGTCTTGTGTCTCTAAGTTCAGTCAAATAAAAGAGATAATATTTGGTGTACCATAACCCCTTATAGACTTACTGGGTTATACTATAGCTATGTGCAGTCTCTTTCCCTTGTCCTTATAGTTACCATGCACTCATTGTGCAAATTGTGTAAGCGGGCACCATCCATACAATAACTATACTGGGATCACCTAATGCATAACAATATAAACATATCACAAGAAAAAGAAAGTATATGCAAAACAACCAAGGATCACCAAGAACATTCAAAAGTGCAAAAATTCTTTATTTTTAATAATATTACAAAACCAAAGGCAAACATTTAAAAACATAAAAATCCACTAGGGATAAATCGCACAGAAGAGATCCCAAAAACATTATATAGTGTATAATACACAACAAAGTCCTATAAGCCGTGGACTAATGACAGAAGCTTGCTAGATCAATATCAACTGCCAATCAGACACATTAGGGGCTGTTCGATGTACCCATGCTGCTATCACTGCTAAAATGCAAATCAGTACTTAGTCATACATGGAAGAAAATATGCAGTCACTTAATCCTTATGCTCATATAGAGATAAACATATAAATGGTACATGGAGACCCAGTAGAGCATAAAACAATAATATGAAGAGTTTGATTTAAGGGAAAGTACGAAATAGTATTATATGGGAGCCAAATACTTCACCCTAATTCAGTCACATAGTCACCCCCCCTTGAGCAAGCAGTTCGGCTAAGTAGGTACAAGGACCCACGCGTATAGACACCCACACGTGGGTCCTTGTACCTACTTAGCCGGACTGCTTGCTCAAGGGGGGGTGACTATGTGACTCAATTAGGGTGAAGTCTTTTGCTCCCATATACCGTATATACTCGAGTATAAGCCGACCCCCCTAATTTTGCAACAAAAAACTGGGAAAACTTATTGACTCGAGTATAAGCCTAGGGTGGAAAATGCAGCAGTTACCGGTAAATGTCAAAAATAAAAATAGATACCAATAAAAGTAAAATTAATTGAGACATCAGTAGGTTAAGTGTTTTTGAATATCCATATTGAATCAGGAGCCCCATATAATGCTCCATACTGTTCATTATGGCCCCATAAGATGCTCCATACAAAATAGGCCCCATATAATGCTCCATACAGTTCATTATGGCCCCATAAGATGCTCCATGTACAAATATACCCCATATAATGCTCCATGCAGTTCTTTATGGCCCCATAGATGCCCCATATAATGCTCCATGCAGTTCTTTATGGCCCCATAGATGCTCCATATAATGCTCCATGCAGTTCTTTATGGCCCCATGTAATGCTCCCTATAATGCTCCATGCAGTTCATTATGGCCCCATAGATGCCATATATAATGCTCCATGCAGTTCTTTATGGCCCCATAGATACCCCATATAATGCTCCATGCAGTTATGGCCTCATAGATACCCCATATAATGCTCCATGCAGTTATGGCCCCATAGATACCCAATATAATGCTCCCTGCAGTTATGTCCCCGTAGATGCTCCATATAATGCTCCATGCAGTTATGGCCCCATAGATGCCCCATATAATGCTCCATGCAGTTATGGCCCCATAGATGCCCCATATAATGCTCCATGCAGTTATGGCCCCATAGATGCTCCATATAATGCTCCATGCAGTTATGGCCCCATAGATACCCCATATAATGCTCCATGCAGTTATGGCCCCATAGATGCCCCATATAATACTCCAAGCAGTTCTGGCCCCAAAGATGCTCCATATAATGCTCCATGCAGTTCTTTATGGCCCCATAGACGCTCCATATAGCATTGTGCCACATGTAATGCTGCTGCACTAAAAAAAAAAAGATATACTCACCTCTCGTCACTGCTCCTCAGCGTCCCGTCTCTCCACACTGACTGTTCAGGCAGAGGGCGGTGCGCACACTAATACGTCATCGTGCCCTCTGACCTGAACAGACACTGCAGAGGACGCGGAAGACGAGGTGGCGGTGGAACGCAGAAAGGTGAATATGACATACTCACCTGCTCCTGGCGCGGTCCCCGCATGTCCCACGTCTCCGGGAGCAGCAGCTTCTTCCTGTAGTGAGCGGTCAGGTGGCACCCCTCATTACAGTAATGAATATGTGGCTCCACCCCTATGGGAGTGGAGTCCATATTCATAACTTTAATGAGCGGTACCAGTAACCGCTGAACAGGGGAAGAAGCTGCCACGCCCAAACACCGTGGGACATGCGGGGTCCATGCCAGGAGTGCCGGTGAGTATTTGACAGGCATCGCTCCCCCTCACCCGCCGACCCCCCCCGCCTTCCATGACTCGAGTGTTATGATCTGGTGGCCCAGGAGCAGCATGAGACGTACTCTGGAGAAGGTGGTACCTGTACTGACCGCAGACCCTGAACTTAACACCGCAACTAGAAGTAGCCGTGGAATGTACCTAACACTTCCTAGACATCTCGACACAGCCGGAGGACTAATTACCCCTAGAGATAGAAAAGGGAAAACTATCTTGCCTCAGAGAAAATCCCCAAAGGATAGACAGCCCCCCACAAATATTGACTGTGAGAGGAGAGGGAAATAACATACGCAGACTGAAATCAGAATTTAGCAAAGGAGGCCACTTCTAGCTAAATAGAAAGGATAGGACAGAGTACTATGCGGTCAGTATTAAAACACTAGAAAATATCCACCACAGAAAATACAAAATCTCCACATCTAACTAAAGATATGGAGGATATATCTGCATCTCCAGAGATACCAGAGATACAAGCTTGGCTGAACAAATCCTGGAACAAAACAAAACATGGAAAATAACTTGAACAATCAGGCCCACAGCATGTGGACTGCAAAAAACAAAGCCAGAACTTATCTTTGTTGAAATGAACAGCAAGCAAGAGAGACCAGGCAGGGAAGTGAATCCTCCAGGAAACAATGGACAACTGGCACTAACTAAAGGGTCAAGCAAGACTAAATAGCCCAGTCAGAATTGCAATAAGTGGACACACCTGATGAATGCTGCGATCCAAAGACAGCAGCGCTACCACTTATAACCACCAGAGGGAGCCCAAGAGCAGAATTCACAACACTCGAGTATAAGCCGAGAGGGGCACTTTCTGCCCATTTTTTGGGGCTGAAAATCTCGACTTATACTCGAGTATATACGGTAATACTATTTTGTACCTTCACTTAAATCAGACACTTCATATTATTGTTTTATGCTCTACTGCAGGGGTGAGGAACCTTTTTCCAGCTGGTTGCCATTTTGAAATTTCTACTATCATTCGGGGGCCACGCAAAAATGATCACCTTGAAAATTACCCTGGTATATTTAGTCAAACAATTAATTACGGTAACTCACCCTTACTGTGACGGCTGGAGCTGCTTCTCTTTGGTGCAGCTGTGATGCTAGGTGATACTGATCATGTTGCTTCTCAAAGCTGCTTTTCCAGGTTTGTGTCGGCCAGGAGAGCAGTCAACTTTTTGTCATAATAAGTTTTGTAAATCATATACATCACATAGGAGATGCTGGGACTACTGTATATACATCACATAGGTGATGCTGAGACAGCTGTATATACACCACATAGGAGATGCTGGGACTGCTGAATATACATCACACAGGACACACTGAGACTACTGTATCTATATCACATAGAGAACGCTGAGACACCTGTATATACATCACATAGGAGACTGTTGTGGATTCTGTTTGCGGGCTCCCTCTGGTGGTTACTGCTAGTACTGGGTGACTTTGGTGGGTTGCGGCCTTTGGTTTCCATCTGTCCATCAGAGGCTGGGTGTTTCCTATTTTACCTGGCCTCTCTGTCATTTCCCTTGCCGGCTATCAATGTGTTCAGATGTGCTCTGTTTGGTTCCTGCCTACCTGCTCCCAGATCTTTCAGGATAAGCTAAGTGCTGATTTTCAGTTGTTTGATTTTTTTGTCCAGCTTGCTTAGAACGTCTCTTTGTTAGCTGGTTGCTCTAGTGGACTGAGGTTCTCCCCATGTGCCATGAGTTGGCACATGGGTTCTTGTAATCTCAGGATGGTTTTTTTGATTAGGGTTTTTTGCTGACCGCTCAGTCCCCTTTTGTGTCATTCTGCTTTCTAGTTTTCAGCGGGCCTCTATTTGCTAAAGCTATATACATCATCTCTATGTGTGTGCCTTCCTCTCATTTCACCGTCAATACATGTGGGGGGCAACTATATCTTTGGGGTTAATTCCTCTGGAGGCAAGTGAGGTCTTTGTTTTCTCTGCAGTACTAGTTAGCTCTTAGGCTGGTGCGTGGCGTCTAGAACCAACGTAGGCACGCTCCCTGGCTATCTCTAGTTGCGTTTGTCAGGCATAGGGCAGCGGTCAGCCCAGGTTCCATCACCCTAGAGCTCGTCCGATATTTATTATACTTTGCTCATCCTGTGCTATCCCTAGCCATTGGGGATTCATGACAGTATAGCCGGCCCACAAAGTGTTAATTGTTTGGGCTGAAGCAGGAGAAAAAGAAGTGTTCAAGGAAAATTTTTTTTTTTTTTTTTTTCCTTCAGAGTTTTGCTGCCTAGCCCTTAATTGCTGTCTAGCTGCTTCTTACCTCCTCTTAACCCTTGAATGGCTCTGATCTTAGCTGTTTATCATGGATGTCCAGAGTTTGGCTTCCAGCCTGAGTAATCTCGCGGCAAAGGTTCAAAACATACAGGATTTCGTTGTTCACACTCCCATGTCTGAACCTAGAATTCCTATTCCAGGGTTTTTTTCTGGAGATAGATCTACCTTCCTGAATTTCAGGAACAATTGTAAATTGTTTCTCTCTTTGAAATCTCGCTCCTCTGGAGACCCTGCTCAACAGGTCAAGATTGTTATATCGTTCCTACGGGGCGACCCTCAGAATTGGGCATTTGCATTGGCACCAGGGGATCCTGCATTGCTCAGTGTGGATGCGTTTTTTCTGGCATTGGGATTGCTCTATGAGGAACCTAACCTAGAGATTCAGGCTGAAAAGGCTTTATTAGCCCTCTCTCAGGGGCATGATGAAGCGGAAATATATTGTCAGAAATTTCGGAAATGGTCGGTGCTTACTCAGTGGAATGAGTGCGCCCTGGCTGCAAACTTCAGAAATGGTCTTTCTGAGGCCATTAAGGATATTATGGTGGGGTTCCCTGCGCCTACAGGTCTGAATGAGTCTATGGCTATGGCCATTCAGATTGATCGACGTTTACGGGAGCGCAAACCCGTGCACCAGTTGGCGGTGTCATCTGAACAGGCACCTGAGACTATGCAATGTGATAGAATTCAGTCCAGAAGTGAACGGCAAAATTATAGGCGGAAAAATGGTTTGTGTTTTTATTGTGGTGATTCAGCTCATGTTATATCAGCATGCTCTAAACGCACAAAAAGGGTTGATAAATCTTTTGCCATTGATACTCTGCAGTCTAAGTTCATTTTGTCTGTGACTCTGATTTTTTCACTGTCTTCCATTTCCGTCGATGCCTATGTGGATTCAGGCGCTGCCCTGAGTCTTATGGATTGGTCATTTGCTAAACGCTGCGGTTTTAGTCTAGAGCCTCTGGAAGTTCCTATTCCTCTGAAAGGAATTGATTCTACACCATTGGCTATGAATAAACCGCAGTATTGGACACAAGTGACCATGCGCATGACTCCCATTCATCAGGAGGTGATTCGCTTCCTTGTACTGTATAATTTACATGATGTACTAGTGCTTGGTCTGCCATGGTTACAAACTCATAATCCCGTCCTGGACTGGAAAACAATGTCTGTGCTAAGCTGGGGATGTCACGGGGTTCATGATGATGCACCTCCGATTTCTATAGCTTCATCTACTCCTTCGGAGATCCCTGCGTTTTTGTCGGATTATAGGGATGTTTTTGAGGAGCCTAAGCTCAATTCGCTCCCTCCCCATAGAGAGTGTGACTGTGCTATAGAATTGATTCCTGGCAGTAAGTTCCCTAAGGGTCGTTTATTTAATCTGTCACTGCCAGAGCATACTGCTATGCGGAATTATATTAAGGAGTCCTTGGAAAAGGGACATATTCGTCCATCTTCGTCCCCTCTGGGAGCAGGTTTTTTTTTCGTGGCAAAAAAAGATGGTTCCCAGAGGCCTTGTATAGATTATCGCCTTCTGAATAAGATTACAGTCAAATACCAGTATCCATTGCCATTATTTACGGATTTGTTTGCTCGCATTAAGGGGGCTAGGTGGTTCACTAAAATAGATCTTCGTGGTGCGTATAATCTGGTGCGGATAAAACAGGGTGATGAGTGGAAAACCGCATTTAATACGCCTGAGGGCCATTTTGAGTATTTGGTAATGCCTTTTGGACTCTCCAATGCTCCGTCAGTCTTTCAGTCCTCTATGCACAATATTTTCCGTGAATATCTGGATAAGTTTATGATTGTGTATTTGGATGATATTTTGGTGTTTTCTGATGACTGGGAGTCTCATGTTCTACAGGTCAGGAAGGTGTTTCAAGTTTTGCGGGCCAATTCTCTGTTTGTGAAGGGCTCAAAGTGTCTCTTCGGAGTCCAGAAGATTTCTTTTTTGGGGTACATTTTTTCTCCTTCTACTATTGAGATGGATCCCGTTAAGGTTCAGGCTATTTGTGACTGGACACAACCTACATCTGTTAAGAGCCTTCAGAAGTTCTTGGGGTTTGCTAATTTTTATCGTCGGTTCATTGCTAATTTTTCCAGTATTGTTAAACCTTTGACTGATTTGACCAAAAAGGGTGCTGATGTTGCTGATTGGTCTCCTGCGGCCGTGGAGGCCTTTCGGGAACTTAAGCGCCGGTTTTCTTCTGCTCCTGTGTTGTGTCAACCAGATGTTTCACTTCCTTTCCAGGTGGAGGTTGATGCTTCCGAGATTGGAGCGGGGGCGGTTTTGTCACAGAGAAGTTCTAATGGCTCGGTGATGAAGCCATGTGCTTTCTTCTCTAGAAAATTCTCGCCCGCCGAGCGCAATTATGATGTGGGTAATCGGGAGCTTTTGGCCATGAAGTGGGCATTTGAGGAGTGGCGTCATTGGCTTGAGGGTGCTAAACATCGCGTGGTGGTCTTGACTGATCACAAGAATCTCATTTACCTTGAGTCTGCCAGGCGTTTGAATCCTAGACAGGCTCGTTGGTCGTTATTTTTTTCTCGTTTCAATTTCGTGGTTTCATACCTGCCAGGTTCAAAGAATGTGAAGGCAGATGCTCTTTCCAGGAGTTTTGTGCCTGACTCTCCTGGAGACACTGGGCCTGCTGGTATCCTTAGGGATGGGGTAATATTGTCCGCCGTATCCCCAGACTTGCGACGCGCATTGCAGGAGTTTCAGGTGGATAAACCGGATCGATGTCCACCAGAAAGACTGTTTGTTCCGGATGATTGGACCAGTAGAGTCATCTCCGAGGTCCATTCTTCTGTGTTGGCTGGTCATCCTGGAATATTTGGTACAAGAGATTTGGTGGCCAGGTCTTTTTGGTGGCCTTCCTTGTCTAGGGATGTGCGTACCTTTGTGCAGTCTTGTGAAGTGTGTGCTCGAGCTAAGCCTTGCTGTTCACGGGCTAGTGGGTTGTTGTTATCCTTGCCCATCCCGAAGAGGCCTTGGACGCACATTTCCATGGATTTTATTTCTGATCTCCCGGTTTCACAGAAAATGTCCGTTATCTGGGTTGTGTGTGACCGCTTTTCCAAGATGGTTCATTTGGTGCCCTTGCCTAAGTTGCCCTCCTCCTCTGAGTTGGTTCCTTTGTTTTTTCAGAACGTGGTTCGTTTGCATGGGATTCCGGAGAATATCGTTTCTGACAGGGGATCCCAGTTTGTGTCTAGATTTTGGCGGACGTTTTGTGCCAAGATGGGCATTGATTTGTCTTTCTCGTCTGCATTCCATCCTCAGACGAATGGCCAGACGGAGCGAACTAATCAGACCTTGGAAACTTATTTGAGGTGTTTTGTTTCTGCTGATCAGGATGACTGGGTTGCTTTTTTGCCACTGGCCGAATTTGCTCTTAATAATCGGGCTAGTTCGGCCACGTTGGTCTCTCCTTTTTTTTGTAATTCGGGGTTTCATCCTCGTTTTTCCTCTGGTCAGGTGGAGTCTTCGGATTGTCCTGGAGTGGACGTGGTGGTGGACAGGCTACATCACATTTGGAATCAGGTGGTGGACAATTTGAAGTTGTCTCAGGAGAAGACTCAGCAGTTTGCTAATCGCCGTCGCCGCGTGGGTCCCCGACTTCTTGTTGGGGACTTGGTGTGGTTGTCTTCTCGTTTTGTCAATATGAAGGTCTCTTCTCCTAAGTTCAAGCCTCGGTTCATCGGTCCTTATAGGATCTCGGAGATTCTTAACCCTGTATCTTTCCGTTTGGATCTCCCAGCATCGTTCGCTATTCATAATGTGTTCCATCGGTCGTTGTTGCGGAGGTATGAGGTGCCTGTTGTTCCTTCGGTCGAGCCTCCTGCTCCGGTGCTGGTGGAGGGAGAATTGGAGTATGTTGTTGAAAAGATCTTGGATTCTCGTGTTTCCAGACGCAAACTCCAGTATTTGGTTAAGTGGAAGGGTTATGGTCAGGAGGACAATTCCTGGGTGGTCGCCTCCGATGTTCATGCGACTGATTTGGTCCGCGCCTTCCATAGAGCTCACCCTGATCGCCCTGGGGGTTCTCGTGAGGGTTCGGTGACCCCTCCTCAAGGGGGGGGTACTGTTGTGGATTCTGTTTGCGGGCTCCCTCTGGTGGTTACTGCTGGTACTGGGTGACTTTGGTGGGTTGCGGCCTTTGGTTTCCATCTGTCCATCAGAGGCTGGGTGTTTCCTATTTTACCTGGCCTCTCTGTCATTTCCCTTGCCGGCTATCAATGTGTTCAGATGTGCTCTGTTTGGTTCCTGCCTACCTGCTCCCAGATCTTTCAGGATAATCTAAGTGCTGATTTTCAGTTGTTTGGTTTTTTGTCCAGCTTGCTTAGAACGTCTCTTTGTTAGCTGGTTGCTCTAGTGGACTGAGGTTCTCCCCATGTGCCATGAGTTGGCACATGGGTTCTTGTAATCTCAGGATGGTTTTTTTGATTAGGGTTTTTTGCTGACCGCTCAGTCCCCTTTTGTGTCATTCTGCTTTCTAGTTTTCAGCGGGCCTCTATTTGCTAAAGCTATATACATCATCTCTATGTGTGTGCCTTCCTCTCATTTCACCGTCAATACATGTGGGGGGCAACTATATCTTTGGGGTTAATTCCTCTGGAGGCAAGTGAGGTCTTTGTTTTCTCTGCAGTACTAGTTAGCTCTTAGGCTGGTGCGTGGCGTCTAGAACCAACATAGGCACGCTCCCTGGCTATCTCTAGTTGCGTTTGTCAGGCGTAGGGCAGCGGTCAGCCCAGGTTCCATCACCCTAGAGCTCGTCCGATATTTATTATACTTTGCTCATCCTGTGCTATCCCTAGCCATTGGGGATTCATGACAGGAGACACAGGGACTGTTGTATATACTGTTATGATCCTTAGTGGCTGAGGATCACAGAATGGACTAGCTAAGTTACTGAACATAGAACAAGCTCTAGGGAGGTGGTAACTGGACTGACCGCAACCTGATCCTAACCAAACACACTAAAGATAGCCGGTGAACGTGCCTGAATTCCTGGACGTCTCGACGCAGCCTGAGAAACTTGCTACCCCTATAGAGAAAGTAAGACCTCACTTGCCTCAGAGAAATGACCCCAAAGATATAGGAAGCCCCCAACAAATAATAACGGTGAGGTACGGGGAAAATACAAAACGTAGAAATGAAAACAGATTCAGAAAATGAGGCCCACTAATACTAGATAGCAGAAGACAGACAGGGAACTGTGCGGTCAGTAAAAAACCCTATACAAAATATCCACGCTGAGAATTCAAGAACCCCCACACCAACTAACGGTGTGAGAGGAGAACTCAGCCCCCTAGAGCTACCAGCAAGCAAGGAAATCACATATTAGCAAGCTGGACAAGGACAAATAAATAACCAAGAAACATATTGAACACTGATGAGCAAAAAATAACCAAACAGAAACTTAGCTTCTCTTGGAGAGACTGATAACGAAGGAATTCAGGAGAGATCAAAATAGCACTGAATACATAGACAGCAGGCAACCACTGAAAGTCCAGGTGAGCTAAATAGGAAACCAGCTAACAGATAACGAGACAGCTGAAGCCAGCCCCAGACCTGCAGAATGACACAAAGAGCCACCAGAGGGAGCCCAAAGACAGCACTCACACAGTACCACTTGTGACCACAAGAGGGAGCCCCAAAACAGAGTTCACAACAGTACCCCCCCTTGAGGAGGGGTCACCGAACCCTCATCAAAACCCCCAGGGCGATCAGGATGAGCCACATGGAAGGCACGAACCAAATCGGCCGCATGAACATCAGAGGCGACAACCCAGGAATTATCCTCCTGACCATAGCCCTTCCACTTAACCAAATACTGAAGCCTCCGTCTAGAAATACGAGAATCCAAGATCTTCTCCACCACGTACTCCAATTCGCCCTCAACCAGCACCGGGGCAGGGGGCTCAACAGAAGGAACCACAGGCACCACATACCTCCGCAACAAAGACCTATGGAACACGTTATGAATGGCAAACGACGCTGGGAGGTCCAAACGAAATGACACCGGGTTAAGGATTTCCAAAATCTTATAAGGACTGATGAAGCGAGGCTTGAATTTAGGAGAGGAGACCTTCATAGGAACATACCGAGAAGACAGCCATACCAAATCCCCAACACGAAGTCGGGGACCCACACCGCGACGGCGGTTGGCAAAGCGCTGAGCCTTCACCTGTGACAACTTCAAATTGTCCACCACATGGTTCCAAATCTGCTGCAACCTATCCACCACAGAATCCACCTCAGGACAGTCAGAAGGCTCAACCTGACCCGAGGAAAAACGAGGATGAAAACCAGAATTGCAGAAAAAAGGTGAAACCAAAGTAGCAGAACTAGCCCGATTATTAAGGGCAAACTCGGCCAATGGCAAAAAAGTCACCCAATCATCCTGATCAGCAGAAACAAAACATCTTAAATAAGTTTCCAAGGTCTGATTAGTTCGCTCGGTTTGGCCATTCGTCTGAGGATGGAAGGTCGACGAAAAAGACAAATCAATGCCCATCTTAGCACAAAAGATCCACCAAAATCTGGACACAAACTGGGATCCTCTGTCAGACACAATATTTTCAGGGATGCCGTGCAAGCGAACCACATTCTGAAAAAATAGAGGAACCAAATCGGAGGAGGAAGGCAACTTAGGCAAGGGCACCAAATGGACTATTTTGGAAAAACGATCACACACCACCCAGATGACAGACATTCTCTGAGAGACTGGAAGATCCGAAATAAAATCCATGGAAATGTGCATCCAAGGCCTCTTCGGGACAGGCAAAGGCAAAAGCAAACCGCTGGCACGAGAACAGCAAGGCTTAGCCCGAGCACAAATCCCACAGGACTGCACAAAGGAACGCACATCCCGCGACAAGGAAGGCCACCAGAAGGACCTAGCCACCAAATCTCTGGTACCAAAAATCCCAGGATGGCCTGCCAACACTGAAGAATGAATCTCAGAAATAACTCTGCTGGTCCATCTATCTGGGACAAACAGTCTCTCTGGTGGGCAACGGTCAGGTCTATCCGCCTGAAATTTCTGCAGCACTCGTCGCAAATCTGGGGAAATGGCAGACAAAATCACTCCCTCTCTGAGGATACCAGCCGGCTCTGAAACTCCCGGAGAGTCAGGCACAAAACTCCTAGAAAGAGCATCAGCCTTCACGTTCTTTGAACCAGGCAGGTACGAGACCACGAAATCGAAATGGGAGAAAAACAACGACCAATGAGCCTGTCTAGGATTCAGCTGCTTGGCAGACTCGAGATAAATCAGATTTTTGTGATCAGTCAAGACCACCACACGATGCTTAGCTCCCTCGAGCCAATGTCGCCACTCCTCAAATGCCCACTTCATAGCCAACAACTCCCGATTACCAACATCATAATTCCGCTCGGCAGGCGAAAACTTTCTTGAAAAGAAAGCACAAGGCTTCATCACAGAGCAATCAGAGCTTCTCTGCGACAAAACAGCCCCTGCTCCAATCTCAGAAGCATCAACCTCGACCTGGAAAGGAAGAGAGACATCAGGCTGACACAAAACTGGAGCCGAAGAAAACCGGCGCTTCAGCTCCCGAAAGGCTTCCACGGCCGCAGGAGACCAATTAGTCACATCAGAACCCTTCTTGGTCAAATCCGTCAAGGGTTTAACCACGCCAGAAAAATTAGCAATGAAGCGACGGTAAAAATTAGCAAAACCCAAGAACTTCTGAAGGCTCTTAACAGATGTAGGCTGAGTCCAGTCATGAATAGCCTGGACCTTGACTGGGTCCATCTCAATAGTAGAAGGGGAAAAAATAAAACCCAAAAAGGAAACCTTCTGTACTCCGAAGAGACATTTTGAGCCCTTCACAAATAAGGCATTAGCACGCAGGACCTGAAATACCATCCTGACCTGCTTCACATGGGACTCCCAATCCTCAGAAAGACCAAAATGTCATCCAGATACACAATCATAAATTTATCCAGATATTCTCGGAAAATGTCATGCATGAAGGACTGGAACACAGAAGGAGCATTAGAGAGTCCAAAAGGCATCACCAAGTACTCAAAATGGCCTTCGGGCGTATTAAATGCTGTTTTCCATTCATCCCCCTGCTTATTACGCACAAGGTTATACGCACCACGAAGATCTATCTTGGTGAACCAACTGGACCCCTTAATCCGAGCAAACAGATCAGATAAT
Source organism: Ranitomeya variabilis (assembly GCF_051348905.1). Lineage (NCBI taxonomy): Eukaryota > Metazoa > Chordata > Amphibia > Anura > Dendrobatidae > Ranitomeya > Ranitomeya variabilis. The sequence continues at coordinate 673,949,385 of NC_135234.1, forward strand.
AATGGCAAAGGATACTGAAATTTGACCGTGATTTTATTTAGAAGACGATAATCTATACAAGGTCTCAGAGAACCATCCTTCTTGGCCACAAAAAAGAATCCTGCACCAAGAGGGGAGGAGGACGAGCGAATATGTCCCTTCTCTAAAGACTCCTTTATATAACTCCGCATCGCGGCATGTTCTGGTACAGACAAATTAAAAAGTCGTCCCTTAGGGAACTTACTACCAGGAATCAAATTTATAGCACAATCACAATCCCTGTGAGGAGGCAGGGCACCGGATCTGGGCTCATCAAATACATCCTGGTAGTCCGACAAAAACTCAGGGACCTCAGAAGGAGTGGAAGAAGCAATTGACACCAAAGGAGCATCGCCATGAATCCCCTGGCAACCCCAACTTGAAACAGACATAGCTTTCCAATCCAGTACTGGATTATGGGCCTGCAACCATGGCAGACCCAAAACAACAACATCATGCAAATTATGCAGCACAAGAAAGCGAATTACCTCCTGATGTACAGGAGTCATGCACATGGTCACTTGAGTCCAATACTGAGGCTTATTCTCAGCCAATGGTGTAGCATCAATTCCCCTCAGTGGAATAGGGAATTCTAAAGGCTCCAGGACCAAACCACAGCGCCTGGCAAAAGACAAATCCATCAGATTCAGGGCAGCACCTGAATCCACAAAAGCCATAACCGAGTAGGATGACAAAGAACAAATTAAAGTAACAGACAAAATGAATTTAGGCTGTATAGTACCAACGGTGACAGTTTTAGCGATTTTTTTTAAGCGCTTAGAGCATGCTGAGATAACATGAGTTGAATCACCACAGTAAAAGCACAACCCATTTTGACGTCTATGACTTTGCCGCTCAATTCTGGTCAGAATTCGGTCACATTGCATAGACTCAGGTCTCTGTTCAGAAAACACCGCCAGATGGTGCGCAGATTTGCGCTCCCGCAAACGCCGATCAATCTGAATGGCCAAAGCCATTGAGTCACTCAGACTTGCAGGCGTGGGGAACCCCACCATAACATTCTTAATGGCTTCAGAAAGACCTTCTCTGAAATTTGCAGCCAGGGCACACTCATTCCATTGAGTAAGCACCGACCATTTCCGAAATTTTTGACAATACACCTCAGCTTCATCCTGACCCTGAGAGAGAGCCAACAAGGCCTTTTCTGCCTGGTTCTCAAGATTAGGTTCCTCATAAAGCAATCCAAGCGCCAGAAAAAACGCATCCACATTCAGCAATGCAGGATCTCCTGGCGCCAGGGAGAAAGCCCAATCTTGAGGGTCGCCACGTAACAGGGAGATAACAATTCTAACTTGCTGAGCGGAATCACCAGAGGAAAGAGGTCTCAAAGAAAGAAATAATTTACAATTATTCTTAAAATTCAGAAACCTAGATCTATCTTCAGAAAACAACTCAGGAATAGGTACTTTTGGCTCAGACATAGGACTGTGAACAACAAAATCCTGAATGCTTTGCACCCTTGCAGCAAGACGATCCACACTAGAAGTCAGACTCTGAATATCCATGTCTGCAGCTGAACTCAAAGTCACCCAGAGATTAAGGGGATGAGAGAAGCTGGACAGACTGCAGCAAAGGGAGAGGAAAAAAAAAAAATTGTACTCAGGACTTCTCTTATCCCACTTCTGCGATGCATTAAACACTTTTTAGGCCTGCTGTACTGTTATGATCCTTAGTGGCTGAGGATCACAGAATGGACTAGCTAAGTTACTGAACATAGAACAAGCTCTAGGGAGGTGGTAACTGGACTGACCGCAACCTGATCCTAACCAACACACTAAAGGTAGCCGGTGAACGTACCTAAATTCCTGGACGTCTCGACGCAGCCTGAGAAACTTGCTACCCCTATAGAGAAAGTAAGACCTCACTTGCCTCAGAGAAATGACCCCAAAGATATAGGAAGCCCCCAACAAATAATAACGGTGAGGTAAGGGGAAAATACAAAACGTAGAAATGAAAACAGATTCAGCAAATGAGGCCCACTAATACTAGATAGCAGAAGACAGACAGGGAACTGTGCGGTCAGGAAAAAACCCTATACAAAATATCCACGCTGAGAATTCAAGAACCCCCACACCAACTAACGGTGTGAGGGGAGAACTCAGCCCCCTAGAGCTACCAGCAAGCAAGGAAATCACATATTAGCAAGCTGGACAAGGACAAATAAATAGCCAAGAAACATATTGAACACTGATGAGCAAAAAATAACCAAACAGAAACTTAGCTTCTCTTGGAGAGACTGATAATGAAGGAATTCAGGAGAGATCAAAATAGCACTGAATACATAGACAGCAGGCAACCACTGAAAGTCCAGGTGAGCTAAATAGGAAACCAGCTAACAGATAACGAGACAGCTGAAGCCAGCCCCAGACCTGCAGAATAACACAAAGAGCCACCAGAGGGAGCCCAAAGACAGCACTCACACAGTACCACTTGTGACCACAAGAGGGAGCCCAAAAACAGAGTTCACAACAATATACATCACATAGGAGACGCAGGGACTGCGGTATATACATCACACACGACACTTGGACTGCTGTATATACATCACACAGGAGACGCTGGGACTGCTATATATACATCACACAGAAGACACTGGGACTGCTGTATATACACTACAGACCAAAAGTTTGGACACACCTTCTCAGTTAAAGATTTTTCTGTATTTTCATGACTGTGAAAATTGTACATTCACACTGAAGGCATCAAAACTATGAATTAACACATGTGGAATTATATATTTAACAAAAAAGTGTGAAACAACTGAAATGTCTTATATTCTAGGTTCTTCAAAGTAGCCACCTTTTGCTTTGATGACTGCTTTGCACACTCTTGGCATTCTCTTGAAGAGCTTCAAGAGGTAGTCACCGGGAATGGTCTTCCAACAATCTTGAAGGAGTTCCCAGAGATGCTTAGCACTTGTTGGCCCTTTTGCCTTCACTCTGTGGTCCAGATCACCCCAAACCATCTCGATTGGGTTCAGGTCTGGTGACTGTGGAGGCCAGGTCATCTGGCGTAGCACCCCATCACTCTCCTTCTTGGTCAAATAGCCCTTACACAGCCTGGAGGTGTGTTTGGGGTCATTGTCCTGTTGAAAAATAAATGATGGTCCAACTAAACGCAAACCGGTTGGAATAGCATGCCGCTGCAAGACGCTGTGGTAGCCATGCTGGTTCAGTATGCATTCAATTTTGAATAAATCCCCAACAGTGTCACCAGCAAAGCACCCCCACACCATCACACCTCCTCCATGCTTCACAGTGGAAACCAGGCATGTAGAGTCCATCCGTTCACCTTTTCTGCATCGCACAAAGACACGGTGGTTGGAACCAAAGATCTTAAATTTGGACTCATCAGACCAAAGCACAGATTTCCACTGGTCAAATGTCCATTCCTTGTGTTCTTTTAGCCCAAACAAGTCTCTTCTGCTTGTTGCCTGTCTTTAGCAGTGGTTTGCTAGCAGCTATTTTACCATAAAGGCCTGCTGCACAAAGTCTCCTCTTAACTGTTGTTGTAGAGATGTGTCTGCTGCTAGAACTCTGTGTGGCATTGACCTGGTCTCTACTCTGAGCTGCTGTTAACCTGCGATTTCTGAGGCTGCTGACTCGGATAAACTTATCCTCAGAAGCAGAGGTGACTCTTGGTCTTCCTTTCCTGGGGCGGTCCTCATTTGAGCCAGTTTCTTTGTAGCGCTTGATAGTTTTTGCCACTGCAATTGGGGACACTTTCAAAGTTTTCCCAATTTTTCGGACTGACTGACCTTCATTTCGTAAAGTAATGATGGCCACTCGTTTTTCTTTACTTAGCTGCTTTATTCTTGCCATAATACAAATTCTAACAGTCTATTCAGTAGAACTATCAGCTGTCTATCCACCAGACTTCTGCACAACACAACTGATGGTCCCAAACCCATTTATAAGTCAAGAAATCCCACTTATTAAACCTGACAGGGCACACCTGTGAAGTGAAAACCATTCCCGGTGACTACCTCTTGAAGCTCATCAAGAGAATGCCAAGAGTGTGCAAAGCAGTCATCAAAGCAGAAGTGGCTACTTTGAAGAACCTAGAATATAAGACATCATTTCAGTTGTTTCACACTTTTTTGTTAAGTATATAATTCCACATGTGTTAATTCATAGTTATGATGCCTTCAATGTGAATGTACAATTTTCATAGTTATGAAAATACAGAAAAATCTTGAAATGAGAAGGTGTGTCCAAACTTTTGGTCTGTACTGTACATCACACAGGAGATGCTGGGACTGCTGTATTGTAATAATTATAGGGGATAACTCTGGAGACTCTTTGCATGGAACAAGACAACTACAGGACACAGTTTTATAAGTGGTAAAGTCTATATTATCACACGGTGATTCAAACAGGTGCAGAGAGAAACTCAAGTCCACAACACTTGGAGTAAATATTAAATGCAGCTTAGCAGTCTATAGGAAACTTCAGAGGAAAATGCAATCACGCAGAAAGTCTATGAAGCACAATTATTCTTGAGGATACTTGACACAAATAAGTCCTTGCTTAGTCCAAAACACAAATAGATATGCTTATAAGGCAGTTCAAATAATATCTTAGCTCAACCAGGGAGGCCTGGGTAATAGTCTCAGGATCTTGCAGAGCAGAAACAGCTTACATGTCCAGCAAATGCAGATGGAAGTAAACACGAGCAGCAGATGAAGGAGGATTACTGGAACTGGTGTATGCAGCAGGAACTCAGAGCAGAGTAGCAGGATAACCCCACAGGTTCACAGGAGCAGGTATATAGTCAGGGAGTCACCAGAGGTCAGGAGCTGGATGGAAGGCAGAATACTCTAGCACAGACTGAAGGCTGGGGTGGAGTTTTATAGCAGGAAGACACAGTGCACATGAGACCAAAGACACCATCTTGGAAAAGGGCAGTAATGCACAAAAGGTAATAAAAGATGTTCAGAGTCCTGACATTACTCCCTCCTTAGAAGCGGCTTCAGGACGATCCTGGACCTGGTTTCTCAGGGAATCTCTGATGAAAACGAGAAATCTTCTGTTGGGCATTGATGTTTTCCACAGGTTCCCAAGAGTCTTCCTCAGGGGGATATCCCTGCAATCTTATCAGATATTGGAGCCGATTCCTGCGAATCCTGGAATCAACAATTTCCTCCACCACAAATTGTTCTTGCCCATCAATCACCACAGGCTGCGGAGGTGGCACAACACGTCCCTGGAAGGTATTAGGAGATACAGGCTTTAGTAAAGATACATGAAAAACTGGGTGTACCTTCATAGTCCTAGGCAGCTTCAGCCTGCAGGCCACAGAGCTCACAATACCATTGATCTTCAAAGGGCCAATGAATTTCTGTCCAAGTTTTTGTGAAGGAACGTTTAACTTCAGATTCTTAGTTGCTAACCACACGGAATCTCTTACCTTGAACAGGGGTGCAGGTTTACGGAATTTATCAGCCGATCTCTTATAACGTTCTTGAGCTGTGGTGGTCAGGGATTCCTTCAGAACCTCCAGATTTTGCCTCATCGCAGTCAGCCTTTCCTCCACTGCCGGAACCGGAGAATTAATTGGAGACCTAGGTAAGATACACGGATGATAACCCAGATTGGCAAAGAAAGGTGTAAATTTAGTGGAGGCGCTCTGAGAATTATGTGAAAATTCGGCTAACGGCAGCAACTCCAACCAATCATCCTGGAGATGGCTGACATAGCATCTTAGATATTGTTCCAGCATCTGGTTGGTGCGCTCAGTCTGACCATTTGTCTGGGGATGGTACGCGGAAGAGAGACAGACATTAATATTGAGTGCAGAGCAAAACCCCTTCCAGAATCTTGAAGTGAACTGCACTCCACGTTCAGGGATGATCTCATCCGGAATCCCATGCAACCGAAAGACATTCTGTATAACCAAGTTCACTGTATCTGTAGCTGAGGGGAGGCTTTTGCACGGAACAAAATGAGCAGCTTTAGTCAGGCGATCAACTACCACCACGATTGTATTCATGCCCCCCCGATGTAGGCAGCTCCACAATAAAGTCCATTGATATAGACCCCCAAGGGCGGGACGGAACAGGTAATGGTTGTAGAAGACCCGTAGGTGCCACATGAGGAGTCTTGTAACGAGCACATACCTCGCAAGAGAGAACATAGTCCTTGGTATCCTTCAGGCAAGTTGGCCACCAGAAGAATCGGCTCAGGAACTCTTGTGTCTTCTGTACCCCCTGTGACCAGCCAACTTGGAGTCATGTACCAACTTGAGGATCTGCAGACGGACGACCTCAGGGATGTAGATACGTCGATCTCTGAACCACATGCCACCCTTAAAGACAAGATTAATATCCACAGGTGGGTTGGCCAGAAATACATCACTGTCATAGGCCTCTCTGCACTCCTTCCACAAGTCCTGATCGTGGATAACTCCGATGAAATTGGCATCAGATAGAATGGTCTTGGACGGGGCTACAGGTACGGAATCCACAGCATGGATTCGGGATAAAGCATCAGCCTTCCCATTACAAGAACCTGGACGGTACGAGATAACAAAGTTAAATTTATTTAAAAATAAGTTCCAACGAGCATGATGAGGAGAAAGACATCTAGCGGATCTAATGAACTCTAAATTGCGATGGTCAGCACTATGATCTGATGTGCAGCTCCTTGCAGAAGATGCCTCCATTCTTTGAAAGCCGCAATAATAGCCAGCAATTCCTTGTCTCCCACGTCGTAAGTCTTCTCTGCTGAGGTAGTGTACGGGAAAAGAAAGCACAAGGATGTAGCAGACCCTTCTCTCCAGTTCTTTGGGAGAGAATAGCCCCCAAAGCATTATCAGAAGCGTCCACCTCCACAATGAAAGAAAGTGTTGGATCTGGGTGTATCAACATCGGTGCTGATGTGAAACAGATCTTAAGCCAATCAAAAGCTTCTTGAGCCTGTGATGACCACTTAAAGGGCTTTTCCTTCTTTGTCAAGGAAGTAATGGGACGGACAATATCAGAAACATTTCGAATGAAGCGTCTGTAGAAATTTGCAAAGCCAATAAAACGTTGGATCTCCTTAACGTTCTTGGGTACCGGCCAGTCAAGGATAGCCTGAATCTTACCAGATTCCATGTCCAGCCCCTGGGGAGAGATGATATAACCTAAGAGCTGTATCTCAGAACGATGGAACTCGCATTTCTCCGGCTTAATATACAGATGGTTCTCTTTCAGACGTCTTAAAACAGTTTTGACATGTTCTTCATGTTCTTGTAGAGAGTCAGAAAAGATTAGTATATCGTCCAAATAGATCACTACAAACTGGTCCAACAAATCTCTGAAAATGTCATTAGCAAGGTGTTGAAACGTTGCAGGGCAGTTACAAAGCCCGAAGGGCATCACAAGAGATTCAAAGTGCCCATACCGACATCTGAATGCTGTCTTCCACTCATCCCCTGGATGAATACGCACCAAATTATAAGCCCCACGAAGATCCAGTTTAGAGAACACCTTAGCATGGCGGACTCTTTCCAGTAATTCGGGAATCAGAGGCAAAGGGTAACGGTTTTGTACGGTTACCTTATTGAGTTCCCGATAGTCAACACAGGGTCTCAGGGTCCCATCCTTCTTCTTTACAAAAAATGGTAGGTGCCCCTGCTGGTGAGGAAGAAGGACGTATGAAGCCTTTGGCCAGATTTTCATCAATATACTCCTTTAAGGCTTGAAGCTCAGGTGCCACCAAAGGGTATACGTTACCAAAAGGAATAGCTGCCCCAGGAAGCAACTCAATGGGACAGTCATAATGCCTGTGTGGAGGAAGCTGATCTGCATTCTTCTTGTCACAGATGTCAGAGAACTCTTTATATGCTGGAGGTAAAGAAAATACCTGTACATGTGGTTCCGTAGCCGTGGACTCAGGGACAGCTTCTGTTAATACTGAGTTGTTCCTTGTTGGAAAGATAATCTCCTTGGTCTCCCAGTTGATAATTGGGTTCTGAGAACACAACCAAGGAATGCCTAAAATCACAGGAAAATGAGGAGAAGAAATTAGCAAGAAAGAAAGTTGCTCCTGATGATTAGGCTCCAACAAAATTTCAAGGGGTACGGTCTCCTGATCCACAGGCCCAGAGATTAAAGGTGACCCATCCACTGTTTCCATGGTAATTGGAGAGGCTCTTTGCTGAATTTCAATACCATGTTCCTTGGCAAATGCGATATCCATGAAATTGCCACCTGCACCAGAGTCAATCATAGCTGCACTGGAAATCCACTGTCCTAAAAACAGGATCTTAATAGGGAGAGAACAGTGAGAGTTCTTTTCCTTAAGCTCCTTGGGGGGTGAAGTCATAGAAAGTGAATGGAATACAGAGTTTAAAGGCAGGCTACATTCAGAGATGTCAGATTCATCATCATAGTTGTCATACTCCCCTACTGCTGCTAGCACCTTGTTAGGCCGTCTAGGACACTTAGGACAATTGATCAAGAAGTGGTCAGACTGGCCGCAGTAGAAACATAGACTTTCACGAAGGCAATGCTCCCGGCACTCATTGATCTCGCGCCTCTGAATGGAATCAATTTGCATGGGCACCTCCTCGACCTCCCGAGATGTTTTACCTGCAGGCTCTTTGGAAGGAAGGGAAAAGTTAGAAATACGGTTATATGCAGCAAACTTCTCCTGCCTACGCTCAGTAAGGCGAAGGTCAATGCGCACACAATGCTGTATTAATGTCTCTAGCTCTTGTGGTGACTCAGAACGAGCTAGTTCATCTTTTACAATACTAGACAGACCCCTTTTAAAAATAGGCAATTGTGCATAACTGTCCCAATTGGTATCTGTAACAACTCTGCTGGCATCACGTCATGGCCTCGCATCTCTCACTCTATCTTACCCACTGCTCCAGGTCATGATGTGGTTTCTGTTTCTTGCCAGCTCCATGTTCTGTGTCTCTGCTCTCTGCATGCTTCATGGTTCTGTGTATAGAGGGGCGGCGCCTGAACTCTCTGGTTCTTATAGCAATCAGGTGCATCTGTCCAATCTGTTCCTGACCAATTACCAAGAGGCCTCCAGTATATAGTGCAGCTCCACCCAGTGTTCTGGGCCTGTGCAATGTGTTAGCTCAGTTAGTGTCTTGCTTCTGAGTTTGCCTGGCCTTGCTCTGAGTTACTCCCTCTCTGGAGGATTATCTGTGTTATTTCCTTGGTCTTTGTCCGCCCACCAGGAGGCAGTATATCCTGGTCCCAGTGTCTTAGTCCTTGTGTCTTGTTCCATTGCCTTGTCTGTACTTAGTCTTACCTCGGTCTCCTAGTCTTTGGCTTCCTTCCCTGTTGTCTTTCCTTATATTCTCAGTCTGCTTACACTTCGCACTCTTGCAGCTCTGCCTGCTCTGAACCTTTGTGACTTTACCTCTGCTCCTTACTTCTGCTTTTCTGCTCCTTTCTACTCTGCTTATCTTCTGCTGTTGCAGTTATCCCTTGCTGCAGCTTCTCTCCACTTTCCTTGTGGCTCTGCTCAGCTTTGCTGCAGAGACCCCTCCTGCAGCTCCTCTCCGCTCCTTGTGGTTCTACCTTGCTCCGCTCCTTGCGGTTCTACCTGGCTCCGCTCCTTGCAGTTCTACCTGGCTCCGCTCCTTGCGGTTCTACCTGGCTCTGCTCCTTGCGGTTCTACCTGGCTCCGCTCCTTGCGGTTCTACTTGGCTCCGCTCCTTGCGGTTCTACCTGGCTCCGCTCCTTGCGGTTCTACCTGGCTCCGCTCCTTGCGGTTCTACCTGGCTCCGCTCTTTGCGGTTCTACTTCTCCTGCACTTGGCTCCTCCTCCAGCTCTTGGCTCCGCCTCCTGCGGTTTTGCACTTGGCTCTGCCTCCAGCTCTTGGCTCCGCCTCCTGCATTTCTGTTCTTGGCTCTAGCTCCTGTGCTCTCGCTCTGCATCCGCTCTTGCGGTCTTTATCTACTTATTCCTAGGTCCTCGTGTCTGAACAGGTTCTTACCCGTTCTACATACCTGCCTGCAGACCGGTCCCTACCGGTTCTTCGAGTGTACCAGTCTTATCCACCAGTCGTGCCAGAGAGCCAGCTGTGCCCGCCTGCCTACCAGAGAGCCAGCCGTGCCCGCCTGCCTACCAGAGAGCCAGCCGTGCCCGCCTGCCTGACAGTGTTCCTGTTGTACCCGTCTGCCTGCCTATGTGCCAGCCGTGCCCGCTTGCTTGTCTATGTTCCGTTCCCCGGTGGGATCAGCAGCCACAACCAGACTCCACCCTGGAGTGGTACCTGGTAGCTCCCTATTGCACAAGTCTGACCTCACCATCAGAGGCTCCAGCGAACACCTAGGAAGCTACTTAGTTACGCCCCTTCCAGGGAGGTTTGGTCTGTGGCACAGTGGGGCCACACATACCCCCGCGTGCTCACGCCTTCCAGTCAGGGCGTGAGCGTGACAGTATCTACCGCTAATCTCCTGAATTCAGTAGCATACTCAATAACAGAACGTTTTGCCTGGCGTAAAGACAATAAAGCAGATTCAGCGGTTGCACGGTGATTAGGATCATCAAACATTAATGCCATAGCGGCCAAGAAATCATCCAAATTATTTAACCGTGGGTCACGAGACTCAATCATCGGATTCGCCCTGGCGAGCGCTCGTGCGGTCAGCAGCATTATTACACACAATACTTTGGATCTATCTTTAGGAAAACGGTCAGCATGCACATCAAAATATAGCATACATTGATTCACAAAGCCATGAAATTTGTCGCGATCACCATTAAATCTGAATGGGGGCAACTTAGGTGGGCTAGTTGTTGGCGGTTGCCCAGAGGGAAAAGTCGCTTGTGCAGCTATTTGCGTGCTTATGTCCTGAAAAGCCCATCCATACTGGGACTCTATGCCAGCAAGTTTGTTTTCCTGGGCTGCCATGCGGGTGAAAAAGTCCTGCAAAGTCTGTCCAAACACTTGTTGATTGTGTTCAAAGCTTCCAAACTTCTTTTGCAGACCTTCCACATCTTTCTGCAGTGACCTCATTATGGAAAACACCTGCTCTAGTCTGCTTTCTGCAGTCATTGTTCCAGCAGTCTCCTTTTTTTTTTTTAGGCTAGAGTATCCTGTAATAATTATAGGGGATAACTCAGGAGACTCTTTGCATGGAACAAGACAACTACAGGACACAGTTTTATAAGTGGTAAAGTCTATATTATCACACGGTGATTCAAACAGGTGCAGAGAGAAACTCAAGTCCACAAAACTTGGAGTAAATATTAAATGCAGCTTAGCAGTCTATAGGAAACTTCAGAGGAAAATGCAATCACGCAGAAAGTCTATGAAGCACAATTATTCTTGAGGATACTTGACACAAATAAGTCCTTGCTTAGTCCAAAATACAGATAGATATGCTTATAAGGCAGTTCAAATAATATCTTAGCTCAACCAGGGAGGCCTGGGTAATAGTCTCAGGATCTTGCAGAGCAGAAACAGCTTACATGTCCAGCAAATGCAGATGGAAGTAAACACGAGCAGCAGATGAAGGAGGATTACTGGAACTGGTGTATGCAGCAGGAACTCAGAGCAGAGTAGCAGGATAACCCCACAGGTTCACAGGAGCAGGTATATAGCCAGGGAGTCACCAGAGGTCAGGAGCTGGATGCAAGGCAGAATACTCTAGCACAGACTGAAGGCTGGGGTGGAGTTTTATAGCAGGAAGACACAGTGCACATGAGACCAAAGACGCCATCTTGGAAAAGGGCAATAATGCACAAAAGGTAATAAAAAATGTTCAGAGTCCTGACACTCTGTGATGTTCCTCCTTCCCCTCTGTCTGCCGGACAGGGACTGAACTAACTTCCCATCCAGGCCACCAGTTTTACCTAACCATGAGGAGTGCCCTAATAGATAGGAGCATGGCTCCCCCTGGTGGTCTGGAGTGTGAAGTGTGGTGTATGGTTTGTCATACCTGGTAAGAAGATCTCCTTTATTGCCTTCAGACGTAACATCACTCCCCCTGCTGGAAGAATAACATTACTGCAACGACCAGGACTCTGGGGCGCTGCATTATACACTATATAATGTTTTTGGGATCTCTTCTGTGCGATTTATCCCTAGTGGATTTTTAACGTTTTTAATTGTTTGCCTTTGGTTTTTGTAATATTATTAAAAATAAAGAATTTTTGCACTTTTCTTGGTAATCTCTGGTTGTTTTGCATATACTTTCTTTTTCCTGTGACATGCACTCATTGTGGGTTTAAAACTGTGGAATATTTGGGATGAGAGGACATACTTGTAGTTTGAACATTTAGCCACCTGTGACGGTTGGGAATTTACATTTTTTTCTCCAACACCAATGGTACCACGGTTACCATAGGTACCTGAAAGTTTGCATTCCATACCCCATATAAAACATGGCTTCTGGCGGTTCAATCGCAGGAAGACCACATATGGGAGAAACAGTATATGACGATTCCTAGAGAATAGTAACCGCGGTCACATGAGTCACCCATGAACCGGAAGTGACGCTACACATGACGTGTGTGTCTCAATGCCAGAGATCCGTGATCCAAAAAACGGAAGTGATAACACTTGCAGTCACAAGATTTACCAGCAAACCAGAAGTGGCAACACATGTGATGCGTGCGTCTCAAAGCCTAGGATCTGCAATGCAAGGACCGGAAATGGCGTCAGACGCTGTCCTAATGGAGGGTGAGCCTGCTTAAGACATAAATATGACACCTGATGTGGTGCCTGGACAGGCTAATTCTCATATAAGGGTACTGACACAAATTGTCTGACCTAACATCGTACTACATGTCACTGCAAGAGTCCTATTTTTATACATACCCCTATACTTTTTAATTTCCCCTGATGAGCCCTCCGAACGGAGGAGGACATGCATTCAGAGGCTACATACTTCTTATGGGTAAAACTCAGCAGGTCTATTTTTGGGGACTGCCCTTGTGAGGGCAGGAGCAATGCACGGGCACGACAGGTAATGATGGAGGAACAGAAACTTTCCCCCTTTCAACCCCTACTACCATTCTTTTCTCCTGTGCCTGCCTCATAAGCCTGCAATGGAAATAACAACCTTGAACATTGGTGAGATCAAACCAATTTTTTTATGAGCACTGGTTATATTGAGCACTAGCACTTTATACAATGTTTTAATTGTCTGCAAGTCAATGGTTGGCTTCATATTATAATTTTATAGGATACAAATAAAAGTCATATTTTAACCCCTTAGTGACGGAGCCAAATTTTTGAAATCTGACCAGTGTCACTTTATGTGGTAATAACTCTGGAACACTTCAACAAATCTCAGTGATTTTGAGATTGTTTTTTCATCACACATTATACTTTATGATAATGGTAAATTTAGGTCGATATGTTTTGTATTTATTTATAAAAAATATCAGAAATTTGAGAAAATTTTTACAAAATTAGCAATTTTCAAACTTTGAATGATTATCCCTTTAATCCAGATAGTCATATTACAGAAAACATTAATAAATAACATTTCCCTTAAGTCTGCTTTAAATCGGCACCATTTGTAAAATGTTCTTTTATTTTGTTAGCATTTTAAGAGGTTTACAAATGTAGCAGCAATTTTTCATTTTTTTCAAGGAAATTTACAAAATATTTTTTTAGGGATCAATCCATGTTTGAAGTGACTTTAGGGGTCCTATATATTGGGAAACCCCCAAAAGTTATACCATTTTAAAAACAGCACCCCCTGACATATTTAAAACTGCAGTCAGGTAGTTTATTAACCCTTCAGGTGATTTTCAGGAATTAATGCAAAGTGACATGACAGAAATGAAAATGTGTATTTTTACCACCTAAATGTCGGTAACTTCTGAACAGGTTACAACAGCCGTCAGACTCTAAGGCCGCTATTTGGTTGTGAATTGCCATCGCAAACATCAGGACCACTGAATCAAGATCTGAGGGCACCAATTGGGATAAAGAGGAAGCCACCACAGTCTTTTAACCATTTATATGATGTAGTCACTATTGACAGTAGCATCTAAGGGGTTAAACAGATTTGGACGGTGCAAACACCGATTGTGGCTGATGCAGAAAGTTGTCAGCTATAGTGTACAGCCGGCAGCTGCTGGATTGTCACCTGTATGGGGATGCTATTCTCTTATATCTCAGGTCAGTTAAAAGACGTATACCAATCTCTGATGATTCCCTGGAGCACCATCAAATCCATTATCATCAAATGGAAAGAACATGGTACCATAACAAATCTACCAAGACAGTGCCACTCACCAAAACTCTTAGCCCGGTCAAGGAGGACATTAAGCTGAGGCACCACAGAGACAATAGGTAACCCTGAAGGAGCTGCAGTGCTCGCAAGCAGAGACTGGAGTATCTGTCCATATGACCACAATAAGCCATACATTCCATAGAAGTGGCCTTTATAGAAGAGTAGGCAGAAAAAAGCCTTTACTTAAACACAAAAATGGTAAGGCTTGTTTGAGTTTGACAAAAGACATGTGGAAACCTCCCCAAATGTATGGAGGAAGGTGCTGTGGTCAGATGAACCAAAATTGAACTTTTGGCCACCAAAGCAAATGCTCTGTTTGGCTCCAAAACAATACAGCTCATCAGCCCAAGAACACCTATGGCGCCCCAGGGTCCTGGTCGTCACAGTAGCATTGCTTTCCTCATGGGGAGAGTGATGTTACGTTTGAAGGCAAGAAGGGATAACTGCAACCAGGTACCACAAACATGCAACACATTCACACTCCAGGCCACCAGGGGGAGCTTTTGATCCTGCTTGCTAGGTGACTCCCCATATATAAGGTAGTTTTGGAGAAACGACGCATGCGGAAGCATCCGCATTCAGCCGCACGACCTGCGTACCTAATGTTAAAGATAGGTACGCCGGCCACATGCCGGCCGTATGCAAAAGTAGGCAGAGCTAGAGGCGGAGGTGCGGCCGAGGGCAGGGCTTCATGGAGGAAGTCCACAGCCCTCCGCAGCTCATGCAAACACTAGTGTGAAACTAGCCATAGAGATAACATCTGTGAGGACCTTATGTGGAGCTTTAAGCTGTAAGCGACTACACCACCGTGGCGCTAGAGGAAGGCTTTTGATTTCCACCTGGGTAAGGGGACTCCTAACAGAAAAGTAATCAAAATGACAGAATTGTGTTCTTTTTTGGTCATCGCACTTTTACACAGAAAAATTGAAACTTTGGGGGTTTGAGAGAATGGTGCCACAAGCCATTTTTTTAAAACTGATTTTTTGCCCTCAACATCAGAAAGCTCAATACATGTTTGGTATTGCCATAGTCATACTGACCTGGGGAATCATGATGACTGGTCATTTTTATCATAGAATCAATGCCGTAAATAAAACCCACCAAAAATGGAGGAATTGTGCTTATTCACTGAATGCTTATATTGCACTGTGGGGAAAAAACACTACGTCACTTTTCGCCTCTATTAGAAGAAAAGCTAGAATTGGCACTGTAAGAGGTTTACTGTGCCATTGTCTACATGCTAGTATCACATTGCAGTCACCAACAAAATGGCACAGTACTGTCATCCTATGTTTTTATCCCTCTACTTTTGCAAATACTCAGATTGGGAAAGAATGAGTGACAGATCCTGCGCACATTTACTAAAGTCGTATTGTGATCTCATTACACTATATTTTCATGACGAATGTCAGAAGATGCTCCATCTGGTGTTAAAAGGTTGAATATATCAAAACTTTTTTAATAACGTTCATATTTTATAACAACAAACAAACTTTTTAGAAAAATGAGATTAATACTTTACATTTTTTCAACTGTTGATGAAAATTTTGGAGGGATGACACAGCACTCTTTGCTTCCCCGTTGGCCAATACTCAATAGTATTGTCATGACAGCTGCTGGATTATTAAAGTCTAGCATGTCTGCAGTGTATTGGAAAACATAGAAAGCTGAATATAATGATACCTTGATATCTGCGATCCAATGTCTTATTCCAGAGAAATCCACGTTTTTCTTAATATAAAAATACGATTTTTAAGATATATGGGCCAGACATAGATCTCGCTGAAAATCTGCCTCCAGAGCTTATTTCAAATAAAAGGGGGAATTACGAGTGTGATTTATAATTGCCACTCTCTGCTCTCCTGATTTCACTACAGAGCTGTATGTGCTTATAACTAACACAGTACAGCAGAGTTGAACTTTGTCTTATTACAAACGTATCTGCAGTTGTAGCTCTCTTCTTACAGCCCTGTAGAGCTGTGCCTAATTATAATTAACTCTTTTTCAGCTTCCATTTTTCAGGCAGACACTGTGGGGGAAGGTGAGTACATCTGAGCTGACAACACTATAACAGGGGCGTTACAACAAATGGGTTTGTAATGAGGAAAAGTTTAGCTTTACTGTACTGAAATGTATATTTTCTATTAAATGCCGGATTGTATTTGAGAAAAATATATCTGGTTACTATCACGCTGCCAATTTTAGATAGCGTAGGACCGTCCTCTTCAGGGTCACCTTTTCGACGGTGGGATGGCTTTTATACTATTTTTTATCAAAAGCAGTATTACTAAGAACCCTGTGCTATTTAAATGCACTTTTGCTTTTTCCTTATTTAGTTACAGCAAGGTTTTTGCCTATTTTGTTTCTTGTAGGTGTTATATGCTTTATGGCCAATGTGAAGATGCGTTTATGTGTTGCATGTATACCAACTTACACCAAGCTCAATTTTTGTGTTTTTTCTTGTGATTTGGACAGTATAAATTGAGTGAGGTTCCTATTAATGCTATAAAAAAAAATTTATACGTAGGAGAAATGGACTGTCACACCCATCATAAACCCTCAAACTTTATTCCAAACGATTACAAAAAACTGGCCTAAGAACATACAAAAAACGTTATCCATCCTGTTGGGTCGTTCTAATGATGCTGCTGATCTCCTGGTGATTTGCAGGCCAAAAATCTGCAACATACTACATCTGCAACATACTACCCTAACAGATTTGTGTATGAAATTATAATTAGTGTTGAGCGATACCGTCCAATACTTGAAAGTATCGGTATTGGTATCGGAAAGTATCGGCCGATACCGGCAAAGTATCAGATCCAATCCGATACCGATACCCGATACCAATACAAGTCAATGGGACTCATGTATCGGACGGTATCCCTGATGGTTCCCAGGGTCTGAAGGAGAGGAAACTCTCCTTCAGGCCCTGGGAACCATATTAATGTGTAAAAGAAAGAATTAAAATAAAAAATATTGCTATACTCACCTCTCCGACGCAGCCTGCACCTTACCGAGGGAAGCGGCAGCGTTCTTTGTTTAAAATTCACGCTTTTCTTTCCTTACGTGAAGTCCCGGCTTTGTGATTGGTTGCGTCGCAGTCACATGGGCGACGCAACCAATCACAGCAAGCCGTGACGTAATTTCAGGTCCTTAAGGATTTTAAAATTACGTCCCGGCTTTGTGATTGGTTGCGTCGCAGTCACATGGGCGACGCAACCAATCACAAGCCGTGACGTCACGGGAGGCTGGACACGCGCGCATTTTAAAATGCGCGCTTGTCCAGCCTCCCGTGACGTCCCGGCTTGTGATTGGTTGCGTCGCGATCAACCAATCACAAGCCGGGAGGCTGGACACGCGCGCATTTTAAAATGCGCGCTTGTCCAGCCTCCCGGCTTGTGATTGGTTGATCGCGACGCAACCAATCACAAGCCGGGACGTCACGGGAGGCTGGACAAGCGCGCATTTTAAAATGCGCGCGTGTCCAGCCTCCCGGCTTGTGATTGGTTGATCGCGACGCAACCAATCACAAGCCGGGACGTCACGGGAGGCTGGACAAGCGCGCATTTTAAAATGCGCGCGTGTCCAGCCTCCCGGCTTGTGATTGGTTGATCGCGATGCAACCAATCACAAGCCGGGACGTCACGGGAGGCTGGACAAGCGCGCATTTTAAAATGCGCGCGTGTCCAGCCTCCCGTGACGTCACGGCTTGTGATTGGTTGCGTCGCCCATGTGACTGCGACGCAACCAATCACAAAGCCGGGACGTAATTTTAAAATCCTTAAGGACCTGAAATTACGTCACGGCTTGCTGTGATTGGTTGCGTCGCCCATGTGACTGCGACGCAACCAATCACAAAGCCGGGACTTCACGTAAGGAAAGAAAAGCGCGAATTTTAAACAAAGAACGCTGCCGCTTCCCTCGGTAAGGTGCAGGCTGCAGGAATTCCGATACAGCAAATATCGGCCGATACCCGATACTTGCGGTATCGGAATGCTCAACACTAATTATAATCCTTAATTTTATCCAAATAATTTACACAAAATCAGCAGAATAAATTGAACTGTTGTACAGGATTTTGTTTAACAGTCTATTTAGGATGTAGATTTTCACAGCAGGGTTCATCCTTTGCATTACATAGCAAGAAACCTACAGTAAATTTGTAGGATTTCGCCAGTTAAATTGACAAAATATGTCGATGGTATGGTACAGATATTGCTACTTCTGATTGTACTATGGACTTTCTGTAACAGATCAGTTAGATTGCAACATACTTTTAGAGGGTTATTCTATTGACATAGGGGATATTCTCATGGCATAGGGTGGGTCCGACCTCTGTGACACCACTGATAGCAAGATAGGGGATTTTGAACCTGCTCTGCAGCCCTGTCCTGAATGGAACAGCCTCCAGTCCATTAATTGTTTATACGACTGGCAAGTGCTGTACTCCCGCGGTCCTATAGACAATGAGTGTAGCAGACGCCATGAAAACCTTTGCTTCATTCAGGACAGGGCTGCAGTGAGCGCTTGGGATGAGACGGGGTCCCAGCGGTTGGATCCCTGTAATCGGCGAGTTATCCTCTATCCAAAAGATAGGGTTTACCATGTTTTTATGGAAATAACCCTTTAAGGTGCAAATAAGGAATATGGCCTTAATCAATGCAGAATCTGGAAAGTAACTTTGACTCATACAGACTTTCTAAAGTACATTATATTTTTAGACCATATTCATTCATTTAATAATAAATTCTGCCAATTATTTACTTTACATAGCTTTAATGAAGTCAAGGTGCTGCCCACAGCCACCTCCCTTAAGTATATATATTGTGATATAATGCAGTGTTTAAATTTGTTTTTTTTGCTGTTTGACAATTTGCATGCACTTAGTTGAGGAATAGAGTTAACAGTTGGGACTAACCCAGAATGGCAGGGGCTGTTTAGGGAAGACAAAAGACGAGTTCCTGATAGTGAGTTAGTTAGAGCCAAGTGTTCAGTAGAGAACCGTTAGCAGACTGACGTGTTTCAGTGTGCGTTGTTTGCAGAGGGAGGACATCAGAAAATAAGTCCTAAGGACCAAAGAAAAGTAACAAGACATTTGACGAGTTGGAACTCAGGCTGGGGAGGCCACCTAAATGGTATGGAACTTTGCTAAGAGTGGGGAATAAGACCCACTAAAAGGGGATTGAAGCTGTGAAGGAATTGTACCAGAAGGACATTAGTGATCAGTTATCTATGGGGCAACACAGTGGCTCAGTGGTTTGCACTGTTACTTTGCAGCGCTGGTGTCCTGGGTTCAAATCCCACCAAGGACAACATCTGCAAGGAGTTTGTATGTTCTCCTAGTGTTTGTGTGGGTTTCCTCCGGGTTCTTCAATCTCCTACCACACTCCACAGACATACTGATAGGGAATGTAGATTCTGATTCCCATTGGGGACAGCGATGATAATGTATGTAAAGCGCTGGGGAATAAGAGAATAAGATATATAAGGAAAGCGAAGGAAGCTCAATTGTGTATATTGGAATGAAGTAGTGGCCATCATATTGTGAATTAAATTATCCTAAGGAGAGAATTGGACTTTCAAGGTTCTAGTGAAAAGTCGTACGATATACCTCAAGCAATAGGGTCCTGATTAGTCAGTTGGGAACTGAGAGTAGTTACACCTTGACCCTTGCAGCCCTCACAGAGAAAGATGAAGTCTCCCATAATCGTTTGCCGGATTGTCATGAGATACAAGAGAAATCAAATGTCATTAGACAGAACCAAGAAATGCCCATGTCTGCTTAATGCAAGAGAAACCTATGTGATGAAAATGTGCCTATTATCTGATGTAAATAGTTCTCATCAAGTTTATGTTCAGTAAAAAGAAGTTTATTTTTGGACTTTGGTCTCCCTCAATTTGTTCTCTAAAATCTGGTCCTGGCCTGCCCAATATAGCGGCATCATGCAATCCACCAAGGTATCCAGTGCGCACACACACACAGCCAGGACCACCATTTTTATGTAGCATTCGGGGGCGCTCGCTCATGGCTACCGCCCCACACCATGTTACATTTATATTCACAATTTCTTCTCTCCAAGACCAGGTTACACTTGGACATTATTTTTTTCACTTGTCAACCATGTGCAATCAGTATTCAATCTGATTTTTTACAGTAGCAATTATTAATAATTTACAAGATCATTTACATTTTGCAATGTATCTGTAAAAAAATGTATGTTATCCAATGGCTGTAAGTCTAACTGGTGGAACCAACTGTGTTTGGATGTAATTAGAATCACAGCATGGTGAAGGGTGGGGACCTTCCTATAAATACAGGCTTTACCATGACATTAGCCAGAGGTAAGTATTCACACTAGGCAGTTAGGTCAGGGACCCATCCGATTCATGAGATTACTTTGACATTGGTGGATGGGCTCACATTATTTGGCCAAATTTTATGCTAAGCATCTCATGTGTTTTTTTCATAGATTTCACAATCCATTACGCTATTCACATTTCATGTATCACACATTCATTTGCTTTAGTACAATTGAGTGCAGCCATTAATCTATTTGCTACTGAACTTCGAACACACACGGATTTCTCCCGGGAGTCTGTTTTACAGTTCGGGGAGGAGAGAGAGATTTTCCAGCTCTAAAGTTTGGGTCCCCATTGATTTTCTGTGGGGGTTCGGGTTCAGGTTCCGGTACAGTTCTGCTACCCAAACTGAACTTTGGACAAATGTTTGGTCAAACACAAGCTTTCATGGGTCCACTAATCCATAATCATGGCCTCATGGTTTGCACCCACCCAGAGTCTCATACACAAATCTACCTATGTATCTTTTCCAGAACAAAGCCTTTTATTCTTTCATTTGAATTTTCGAGCCGTTTACTACCATGGCGCCTTATAGCACAAGAATGATTCCGAACAATTAGGGTGACCCCATCTCACTGCTGTTTGTCATTGTTTTTTGCAACCGTGTACCCCACACCGGGAATGGTTTTCATACACATTAGATAAGCCTTTTATTCATTTGGGGTGAGTTCTCTTGATCTTAATGTTTTCATGCACTTGGTGACGCTGGTTATTCACTTTAGCAGCTTTATGCACTTTATACACATTATCATTATAACTTTTGTAGTTTTTTTACTTTTATAATGGTATCATGCATTGTAAGTATTTCTTACCTGCATTATGTGATGAGGACACTGATTTTTTATTCTTTGCACTAAATATAATTACAATTTATCCACTCTTGTCCTATTTAAATACATTTGTAACAATGTAGAATGACTTGAAAAATGTTTCAGGAAGAACAGAAGCTTTGCTGAAGCACACGGCTTAATAAAGGCACAACGTTTTCTATTTACTTGAATCTTGTAGTTCTTTTGCATCCTACCTACTTGTGGATTTGATTGTCGTTCCTGGGTTTGCACCTTTTGCTACCATAGTGCTGCTTCAGCTTTCCTTTACTTTTCTATGTATCTATCAATCTATCACATTTAACAAAAACGATAAAATGATCGAAAATCACACAGTGGTTTTGTCACTTGGTGACCACATTTTATTAACAACAGGATTTCTCTGATATCTTTTTCACTAATTGAATGTCTGTCATATTAGAAAATGTGCTCCAGGCTGAATCGAAAACAACTGCAGACTTTTCAAATAAATGGGTTTCTGTTGACAGAAGCAGAATATTTCCCTTGTGGAATTTGTGGCCGCTCTCATACATAGAACGTGCTGTCGGGAAACGGCTATAAACTATACCTCTTTGTAACAGCCTGCAAAATTCTCCTTCTTGATGATAATTGGTGATTATCCAAACGTGTTCATTTTTTTTTTGCAGTAGTTAAGAAACACAATCTCAATGTCAAGATGATATTCACAAATATATTTACACATTCACTTTTCTGATAGTTTGGGAAATTTTGTACTTTTACAATATTTAAAAAAAAAAACAAACCTCAAAAAATTATCCTTGACAGAGAATTCAAACACAAAGGGTTTTAAAAAATTGTTACCAGAAGTTGAAAAGGAATGGGAAATATAAAGTAAGGACTTACACTTCTCTCTCTGGCTTAACCTAAAACCACTACTTGTGCTAAAAAAAAATGTGTCAGTGCATGCGTGACCACCCTTCTTGTAAATAAAAACAATTTAGAAATTACTAATATATTTTAATTAACGATGGAGCCAGTCTGAAGATATGAGCAGCAGTCCCACCCGCAGCTTGTGCTCAGCATAGGGCCTCCATCATGTGTCCGTGTCTGAGGTACGTGTGACATCCATTTTTTTTCATGGATCCCACAAGTGGCCAATATGACGTATATACTGCTCTGCACATGTCCATGCTTTTACCAGCAGCATGGATGACAAGAACCAATACAAGTCTATGGGTCTGTGTCCCACAGCACATGATGGTATAAATGTGCCATCCGTGTGCTATACATTTTAAACATTGCGAAGTATGGGAGAAGCTTAGTAATTTGTTTTTCTTTTGCCATTTCAGAAAAAACACTAAAGGCACATCGATTACACACTGATCTGATGGCACATTGATGGCACATTGATGGTACACTGATGGCACCCTGATGACACACTGATGACACACTGATGACACATTGAAGGCACACTGATGACACCCTGATAACCCACTGATGGCACCCCGATGACACACTGATGGCACCCTGATAACACACTGATGGCACCCTGATAACACACTGATAACACACTGATGGCACACTGATGACACCCTGATGACACACTGATGACACCCTGATAGCACACTGATGGCACCCTGATGACACACTGAAGCACTGAAGGTACCCTGATGACACACTGATGGCACTGATGACACACTGATGACACCCTAATAACCCACTGATGGTACCCTAATGGCACACTGATGACACACTGATGACGCTGTTATGATCTGGTGGCCTAAGAGCAGCATGAGACGTACTCTGGAGAAGGTGGTACCTGTACTGACCGCAGACCCTGAACTTAACACCGCAACTAGAAGTAGCCGTGGAATGTACCTATCACTCCCTAGACATCTCGACACAGCCGGAGGACTAATTACCCCTAGAGATAGAAAAGGGAAAACTATCTTGCCTCAGAGAAAATTCCCAAAGGATAGACAGCCCCCCACAAATATTCACTGTGAGAGGAGAGGGAAAAAACATACACAGACTGAAATCAGAATTTAGCAAAGGAGGCCACTTCTAGCTAAATAGAAAGGATAGGACAGAGTACTATGCAGTCAGTATTAAAACACTAGAAAATATCCACCACAGAAAATACAAAATCTCCACAGCTAACTAAAGATATGGAGGGTATATCTGCATCTCCAGAGATACCAGCTTGGTAAAAACAAATCCTTATACAGACCAAGCTGGACAAGACAAAAACATGGAAAAGAACTGAACAATAAGGCCACAGCATGTGGACAGCAAAAATCAAGGCCAGAACTTATCTTTGTTGAAATGAACAGCAAAGCAGGAGAGAGCAGGCAGGGATGTGAATCCTCCAGGAACAATGGACAACTGGCACTGACTAAAGGGTCAAGCAAGGCTAAATAGCCCAGTCAGGATTGCAAAAACTTGACACACCTGATGAATGCTGCGATCCAGAGACAGCAGCACTACCACTTATAACCACCGGAGGGAGCCCAAGAGCAGAATTCACAACATGACGCACTGTTGACACCCTGATGACACACTGATGGCACACTGATGACACACTGATAACACACTGATGGCACACTGATGACACACTGATGGCACCCTGATGACACACTGATGGCACCCTGACAACACACTGCTGGCACCCTGATGACGCACTGATGACACCCTGATAACACGCTGATGGCACATTGATGGCACCCTGATGACACACTGATGGTACACTGATGACACACTGATGGTACACTGATGACACACTGATGGCACCCTGATGACACACTGATGACACCATGGTGGCACACTGATGGCACTCTGATGACACACTGGGGGCACACTGATGGCACACTGATCTAATTGCACACTGATGACATATTGATGGCACCCTGATGGCACACTGATATGATGACATATTGATGGCACCCTGATGGCACACTGATGACACACTGATGACACATTGTTGGCACACTGAGCTCACACTGGTGGCACACTGATCTGATGCACACTGATGACACACTAAGGGCTCACACACACTTGCATATAATACAGACGAGTGCAATGCGAGAAAATCTCGCATTTCACCGTGACCATTGTTATTAAATAAGGCCGAGGTCACACTTGCTCTCGAATAGTATTCTATTAACTAGTGTGACCCTGGCCTAATGTCACACTGATCTGCAGCGCCCCAGAGTCCTGGTCATTGCAGTATTGTCGCTCTTCCACCAGGGGGAGTGATGGTACGTCTGATGGTACTATAGGAGTTCACCTGACCAGGTATCACAGTCACACACTACACTTCACACTCCGGCCACCAGGGGGAGCAAAAGGTTCTATCTATTAGGCCACTCCTCACACTCGGGTAAAACTGGGGGTTGGATAGGAAGTTAGTGAGAAAGCTGCCTGGGTGAGACCCAGAGAAGAACTGTCAGGAAGACAGGGAGAGAAAAGGAGGAACATCTGAGCTGCAGACAGAGGTCCCTGTCAGGGGTGGGATCCTGACGGAGACATAGCAAGAGATAGAACTTTACGGAGCTGCGCCTGCATCTCATTGCGGCAGCATCTTAAGAAAGGACAAGAAGCGAAGTATATTGTGGAGAAGTGAGAAACGAGATCACAGCACAAGGAGATAACACCAGGAGTTCTTCCTCAAGATCGACAACATCCTTCTGAGGCGCGTAGCCGGTGGCCGGAACACTGAGGAAGTAATTGGCTCTACGCATTACTTTGAAACACGGCAGGACAGTTCAATTCCAAGTTGGCTGCCCGACCTTAATACCTAATGAAGACAACGGAGGCAAATTGTGGGAGAGGGGCGTCACTACGGTTCCTATAAAATAGCTCCAGGCCTACCCCGTCATACGGGTCGTCCTAGCCATACCATCTGGGGGACAGAGAGAGAACATCAGAAATATACACGAGAGTTGTGAGGACTATCCCGTGGTGCTCAGCAGGGAGGTACTACAACACACAGGCGCTAGTAGGAAGGCTACTGATTTCCACCTGCAAAAAGGAACTCTGGATGTGCCTTTGGACCAGCCGGACTTAGCCTGCCCTGTGAACAGTGCTCTGGACTGTGGACGTTGAAGTCTTCAGTAAAAGGTAAAGAGACTGCAACCTTTGTGTCCTCGTTATTCATCTTACAACATCCACCATTACCACCTACTCATCAAGGGAAGCCCTGGGGACATACTTCACCTGTGGGGAGGTATAACATCTAGCTGCCATTCCATCACCCCAGCGGACCCCTAGCAGCGTCGGTCACCCTGACCGAACACCACAGGTGGCGTCACGAACACTTGACAAACTACACCTTTGATTGGGCGCCCCTTAGCAGGGCCACGGACCGGGTCGGGCCACCGTGACATCCCCAGAACCGAGACAGAGGGACCCGGTACTGAGTACCCCACTAACCTGCACCTGGGGGTGATCCAACTTTGGCGTCACGAACAGGATCTACTTAAGCCCGAGAATCGGGTCATGTGTGCCTTAGAACTGTGCCAGAATTGTGCTTGAACTGTGATTTTCTTAAAGACTGTGTATTGCCATTTGCCGCCAAAATTTCCGCCAAAACCACCGCCATTACAACGCCACGAGGAGCGCAGGAGAAGAAGAAGGGCGTGGAGTTGTGGGCGTGAACGAAGTGAGAAGCGCGAAGAACAATGGCCGCCCCGTCTAAATATTTCTGTATTCTGAGGATGTGTCCGTCAGCAGCCGAGGTCAGCCTCCTAATTATGGCGGGCGGAGACCGAAGAAACGAAACTATGACTCAGAAGGAATGGAGCTGGCGACCAGACGGGACCTCCGAAAAAGAATGGCCCCACACAGACCCCCGTCACTGGAGGACTACTCCAACATGCCACCGCTGGAGAGCCTGGACCCCTGGGAGCTGCCTAGGGGGAGTCCGCTGCCTACGCCATCACAAGCCTTGGCGCCTTCCTCGGAGGAGTGGAGTGGCGCCGGAAGGGTCACCGCAAGCGCAGGTACCCGGTGCCGTAGCTTCCCGGGAGACCACCTCCCCTCCGCACCTGCTCCGCCCAACACCGCGACTTCTGGGGCCCCGGTATACCCATCACCTGACCCCAAACTGCCGGGGGGGCATGACCTTGGGCCCTTCCCATGGAGAGACTACCGGAGGCACCTGATCGCAGAGGGAGGTGGAGCGAGGAGTTCGAGGTGAGCTGTTGGATGGCTCCTTGCCGAAATGGAGTGTCGTGATCGTATACCAACCCCACAGAGGAAAAGGGTTCGTGCAGGAGATGGGGTCGTCGGTGAGGGCCCACGTCACTGGGGAGGAAGTGGAGTCCTGCCTGAGTGGGGATGGTGCGGATCCCATCCTGAAACCCGGAGACGCCATCACCTACCGCCGGTACCAAAAGGGGAACGGTTGGTGGGCCCGGGATATACAGAGGTGCACAGCCCTCCTAGCGGTCTCCAGGACCTTGGAGGAAGAACTGGCTGCTGAAGCCACCGCAGCCACCCCTACCGTCCCTGGCATCATTCACCGGACCACCCAGACCTTTAATGTCGCGCACGACCTGGTCGTGCAGAAAGAACAGACGCATGGAGTGCACCTGGCGCCAGGAGTAGACTTGGATGCGAGTCTTCCTAAGCAGCAGAGGGCTACTTGTCCGGTAAGGCCCTGGTGGAGGCCGCCTCCTGAATTGTGAGAATAAACTTCGGAAACCTGAAACTGTACATAGTTCCTTAAAACTGTTTGTTTTACTGTTTTGCTGCTTTAAAACCCATCTAGGGTTAATTCTTAAAGGGATCCCTTTGTTGACCCGGGATCCCTATTGTTTCTAAGTTTTGTACAAGTTTCTACTTTTATTACCTATGGACTGCCGAATCATGGACGGTGAATGATTCATAAACTGTTGCTGTACATAGTTTGCACCTTCATAAAGGTGCTCCCTACTGGTTTTACAAAAAGAAGAGCTTTTTGAAGAGACTGTTCCTGATTACAGCGCGGAAGTTCTTGCTTTAAACAGACTTGCAAATTGATAGTTTGCACTACCTCGGAAGAGACTTGGTTTCCTCTTAAAGGGGATGTTCATTTGTTGCACTTAGTCGAAACATGATAATCATGAAATAGAATACCGCAGCACTCACCGGTCCGGGGTCAAAAGTTCCTTTATTCAGATGCAAGTATACATACAAATCTTCACGGCACGGGGGAGCAGAGCAGTGAAAGGAGTGCGCAGGAGGAGACGACGGCCGTTTTGCGCTTGACACAGCGCTTCTACGGGTCCAGGTATAACATCTAGCTGCCATTCCATCACCCCAGCGGACCCCTAGCAGCATCGGTCACCCTGACCGAACACCATAGGTGGCGTCCGAACACTTGACAAACTACACCTTTGATTGGGCGCCCCTTAGCAGGGCCACGGACCGGGTCGGGCCACCGTGACATCCCCCGAACCGAGACAGAGGGACCCGGTACCGAGTACCCCACTGCCCTATGCCTGGGGGCGATCTAGATCCAAAAGGGTTCGCTCACACTAGCATGTTAAATATTGGTCCCATTCTCATGCAAGAGAGTGGTACCATTTGTTATCACTTGTCATCCATGTGCTGTCCATGTGAAATCCATTTTTTTACTCAGCAGTAGTGTTGAGCATTCCGATACTGCAAGTATCGGGTATCGGCCGATACTTGCTGTATCGGAATTCCGATACCGAGATCCGATATTTTTGTGATATCGGGTATCGGTATCGAAACAACATTAATGTAAAAATGTGTAAAAGAGAGAATTAAAATAAAAAATATTGCTATACTCACCTCTCCGACGCAGCCTGCACCTTACCGAGGGAAGCGGCAGCGTTCTTTGTTTAAAATTCGCGCTTTTCTTTCCTTTACGTGAGTCCCGGCTTGTGATTGGTTGCGTGCCGCCCATGTGACCGGGACGCAACCAATCACAGCAAGCCGTGACGTAATTTCAGGTCCTTCAGGATTTTAAAATTACGTTCCGGCGTTGTGATTGGTTGCGTCGCAGTCACATGGGCGACGCAACCAATCACAGCAAGCCGTGACGTAATTTCAGGTCCTTAAGGATTTTAAAATTATGTCCCGGCTTTGTGATTGGTTGCGTCGCAGTCACATGGGAGATGCAACCAATCACAAGCCGTGACGTCACGGGAGGCTGGACACGCGCGCATTTTAAAATGGGCGCGTGTCCAGCCTCCCGTGATGTCCCGGCTTGTGATTGGTTGCGCCGCGATCAACCAATCACAAGCCGGGAGGCTGGACACGCGCGCATTTTAAAATTTTAAAATGCGCGCGTGTCCAGCCTCCCGGCTTGTGATTGGTTGACCGCGGCGCAACCAATCACAAGCCGGGACGTCACGGGAGGCTGGACACGCGCCCATTTTAAAATTTTAAAATGCGCGCGTGTCCAGCCTCCCGGCTTGTGATTGGTTGATCGCGGCGCAACCAATCACAAGCCGGGACGTCACGGGAGGCTGGACACGCGCCCATTTTAAAAAGCGCGCGTGTCCAGCCTCCCGTGACGTCACGGCTTGTGATTGGTTAATGGCGGCCATGTTGCCGGGACGCGGACCAATCACAGCAAGCCGTGACGTAATTTCGTCACGGCTTGCTGTGATTGGTCCGCGTCCCGGCAACATGGCCGCCCTGACCAATCACAAGCCGGGACTTCACGTAACCAAGTAAAAGCGCGAATTTTAAACAAACAACGCTGCCGGTTCCCTCGCTGAGGTCCAGGCTGCGTCGGAGAGGTGAGTATAGCGATATTTTTTATTTTAATTCTTTCTTTTACACATTTATATGGATCCCAGGGCCTGAAGGAGATTTTCCTCTCCTTCAGACCCTGGGAACCATCAGGGATACCGTCCGATACTTGAGTCCCATTGACTTGTATTGGTATCGGGTATCGGTATCGGATTAGATCCGATACTTTGCCGGTATCGGCCGATACTTTCCGATACCGATACTTTCAAGTATCGGACGGTATCGCTCAACACTACTCAGCAGCTATTAATCATTTACAGTTTCCTATGTTACAGAAATGTAATGTATCAGTAATACCACACTAATACAATACCAATTTCAGAGTGAAATCAGAGCATGCTGAGATTTTTTTCTCATACCAAAGAAAGCTGAGGAAAATATGCAGATCTGCACTGCCTCATTGAAAAAAATCGGATTGCACTCATCTGATTTATAAGCAAGTGTGAACAAACCCAAACTCTTTCTTTCTCTCCACCCCTCTAAATCCACCTTTCTCTCGCCACCTCTGTCCACCTCTCTGTCTCTCGCCACCTCTCTCTCTCCACCTCTCTTTCCACCTCGCTCTCTCTCGCCACCTCTCTCCACCTCTCTCTCTTGCCACCTCTCTCTCACCTCTATCTCTCTCTCGCCACCTCTTTCTCCTCCTCTCTCTCTGCCTCTCTCACCATCTCTCTCTCCACCTCTCTCTACTTCTCTACACCTGTCTCTACTTCTCTCCACCTCTCGCCACCTCTCTCCACCTCTCTCTCTGCCTTTCTCTCCACCTCTCTCACCATCTTTCTCTCCACCTCTCTCTACTTCTCTCCACCTCTCGCCACCTCTCTCTCTCTGCCTCCCTCTCCACCTCTCTCTTTCTCACATCCCTGTCTTCACCTCTCTGTCTCTCGCCACCTTTCTCACCACCTCGCTCTCTCTCTCCACCTCTCTCCACCTCTTTCTCCACCTCTCTCTCTCACCACCTCTCTCTCCATCTCTCTTTCGCCACCTCTCTGTCCATCTCTCTCTTTCTCACCATCTCTCTCCACCTCTCTCTCCACTTCTCTCTCACTCCACTTCTCTCTCTCTTGCCACCTCTCTCTCCACCTCTTTCTTGCCATCTCTCTCTCCACCTCTCTCTCCACCTCTCTTTTTCTCTCTCACCACCTCTCTCTCTCCACCTCTCTCTCCATCTCTCTCTCACCACCTCTCTCTTTCTCTTTCACCACCTCTCTCTCTCCACCTCTCTCTTTCTCACCACCCCCTCTCTCCACCTCTCACTCTCTCCACCTCTCATTCTCTCACCAGCTCTCTCCACCTGAAAAGTTCATCAAGTAAAAAGACACCAAAATATAAAGTCTCTCTATGAAATATCTATAATTTAGAAAACTGAAAAGCTCTGACCATTCAAGAAGGGAGGCAATTTTTAAAAAAGTTGTATTCTGCTCTCCAGCCACTATTTCCTCATGTGTATGTGGCATCCCAGGAGTCCGGTTGCCACAGTGGCATTGTCTCCCTCACAGGGGGTGATGTCATGCCTGGAAGCAAGGAGGAGTCCCCTTACCAGGTAACACCAGCATCCAACACTTCTCCTGCTCAGACAAGAAGGGGGAGCTCTAACACCTGGTTTCAGGGGAGCTTCCCTATCAATTCTGGCCTGGAGGCAGAGTTAGATAGTGAATCGAGTCTGAGAGAGAGGAGAGCAGATGAGGAGAACCTGGGAAATAGAGCCGTAACCAAGCTCTCCCCAGAACAGAGCGCTGACAAAGAGGACACCAGAGTCCTTGGCTGTGTGGGCACTATACACCCCGACAGCTGAATCTGGAGGGCAGGAGACTGCATACTCCCTGGCCACACTGAACACCCAGAGGCACCGCAGCAGACCAAGAGTCAGCGGCTGCCAGTGAGAAGGCAGCGCTCGTGATAGGCTTACGCTGTCTGCCATACAGGTTAGAAGAAACATGCAGGAGAGAAACTTGAGCAGAGCTTTAAGCAGCAAGGACCTAAGAGAGAGTGCAGCAGGAAGGCCTCCGAACCCACCCAGCTAGGTGGATCCTAAGTTGCTTCCAGGCTGCGCGGACACCCATCATCACCTGTTACCTGTACCCCAGACTGCACCTCCAGCTACCAAGTAAAGGTAAAGAAAACTACAGTCCTTGTGTCCTCCACTCATTTCCTATACCCTCAGTCCCGCACCCCAACGTCCACGATCCCTTACAAAACTATGCCGTAGCCATGGGCCCCACTCCACCTGTGGGGAGCAGAACCATCCCAGCTGCTTCACCATCAGCCCCAGCGGTCTCCTTAAGCAGCGTCGGCCACTCATTGCCGAACATCAAAGGTGGCGTCACATTAAATCCCCTACAAACTTTCCCTCATCATTTTTATAGTGCACCCAGGGCCACAGACCAGGTCACTGGTGCCGTGACAACCCCCTGAAGAACTGCCGACCCGGACAGAGTACCCAGAGGCCCTAGCGGGCGTTGCATGTACTGCTCAATATGAAAGATATGGTGAAAGGTGGACTGCATGCTACATATGGACATGTTATTACACAGCTCATAAATACCAATATTCTATATGAAATAACATTATGATGGTATAGCAGAGTGTAATGTTGGACAATGTGTGATACCCCAGGAATCCGATTGTCACAGTGGTATTGCCTGCCTCCCGAGGAGAGTGATGCCTGGAAGTGATAAGGAATTCCCTTAGCATGTAACACTAGCATACAACACTTTCCTGACTCCAGGCCAGAAGGGGGAGCTCTAGACCCAGTTTCAGGGTAGCTTCCCTAAAAGTTCTGGACTGGAGGAGGAGTTAGAAGTCAGTCTGTGTGAGACAGTGAAGGGAGAGGATGCACATTAGAAGAGAGAAACTGGGAGTGCAACGGGATTGAGCTCACCCCCAGGATTGAGCACAAGAAGCCGGACACCGGGGTCCGAGGTTGTGTGGGAACTGTATGCCACACAGCAGAAACCGGAGGGCAAGTGTCATGTCGGACGCTGTTCAGACCAGGTCGTTCGACAGACAGCGGTAATTCCGCTTTTGACCACTATTTGCTCATTGGCGTCGACTAGATTTTATCTAGCTGTTCCGGGGTTAATTTACCTGATCCTCGGATTGGAAGCTGGGCCATGCCCATTACCTTTAAATAGTTCTCCTGATCACTGGGTGTCGCCGATTATAGCTTCTGTCTTGTGCGTTGTTATCTCGGTCTGGAGTGGAGAGCTGGTTGTTGGAGATTCGTTGCTGGTGGTGTATTTTCCTTTGTCTTATTTACTCCTTCCTATACTTGTATTTATTTTGCCCTGCACATTTATAGTGTATTCCTGAGTGACTGCGGCGTGGTGTATATTTTCCTTTATCCTTGTCTGTGCTAACTGTGGGTAATGGTGTATTACCTCTTCACTGGGTGGTGGGCAGAGGTTTCAGCCTAGGGTTGAAACAGGAGACAGGGTGAGGTTCGAAGCCTGGACATGCACACCATCAGTGTAAACTCCAGGTAGAGGGTCAGTCAGGATTTCCCTAGTCTGAGGGAAATTTCAGGGGCCCGGGTTATTAGCTCTCGCTCATCTAGTCTCTCCGTGACAGCAAGAGATTTCAGGTCTTCTAGCCACAACTGACATCCAAAGGTACAGCAGCAGATTAGAGCCCGCAGTCACCATGAGAAAGGGACACCTGTAAAAAGGCTCAAGCTGCCTGCCATGCGGGTAGAGTAACACCTAAGGGACAGATTGAGAGAGGGACTTGAGGAAAGCTAATGCATCAAGAACCCAGAATTCAGCGCAGAAAGGAAGGCTTCCAACCCCACCTGGCTAG
The DNA here is from genome assembly GCF_051348905.1 of Ranitomeya variabilis. Classification (NCBI taxonomy): domain Eukaryota; kingdom Metazoa; phylum Chordata; class Amphibia; order Anura; family Dendrobatidae; genus Ranitomeya; species Ranitomeya variabilis. Next base: position 673,982,346 of record NC_135234.1, read on the forward strand.
GGGGATTCCAAACCGCTTCCAGGCTGCCTGGATTTCAAAGATCACCTGTAACCTGTGCCCTGGACTGCAACTTCACCAGTAAAAGGTAAAAAGACTGCAAAACTTGTGTCCTTCAATTATTTCCTGCACCCCAACATCTGCAACCTCTCATAGACTGTCCTGGTAGCCCTGGAGCCTCCGCTCCACCTGTGGGGAGCGAAACCATCTAAGCTGCATAACCATCAGCCCCAGTGGACCCCTTTAAGCAGCGTCCACCATCCCTGGCCGAGTACCACAGGTGGCGTCACGAAAATTTCTTCATAGACTTTATTTGCCACTACACTTCATCCCCTTTAATTGGACGCCCAGGGCCACGGACCGAGTCACTGTCACCGTGACTTCCCCTTTAAGAACTGTGCTGACCCGGTGCCGAGTATCCCACGGCCTAGCGGGCGCTCCAGATGCACAATGCCAACGGCTTCCTAATCCGCTATTCAGCCTGTGCGTCTGAGGATCAGCATGCTGCAGGTGCATTGATCTCACTACATGGTGCCTGCAGTGTAGAGCCTCAGTGCACAGACCAGAGCAGAACTCTGGGGGAACGCATCAAATGAGTGGTGTGTTTTTTGTTTGTTTTTTAAATGTCAGTACTTATGAGGGCATCATACCGACTGGGAAGTGGGCTGTGGGGGCTCTCAATCTAAACTTAGGGACTATAGGGCTCATCAGAGTGAGTCTGGGACTAGCTATTTGGTCATTATACAGACTGGCGTCTAGCTGTGACAGTATCATACTGATTGAGGGGCTGTGAGGAAATAATACTTAGTGGGGGATGAGGGGCTATAATACTGTGTATGGGGGCTGTGGGGCCAGCATACTGAGTGGGAGGCTCTGGATCCATCATACTGAATGGGGGGTTGTGGAGGTATCATACAGACCTGGGGCCAACATACTGACAGACCATCATACTGTGTTGGGGGGCATGATTCTGTGTTTGAGAGAGAACTATTGTGACATCACACTGTGGGGGGAGGCACTTTAGGGAGGGGCATAATGTTGTGGGGTTATTATACTATATTGGGTACTGCGGAGGTATCATACTGTACATGTGGGGTAAAATTGTGGGGGTCTCACTGTGATGATAACATACTCTGTACATTTGGGGAGGGGATTTTTGGGAGCATCATAGCCCATATTGCGCATGAAAATGGTATTGTGGGTGAAAACACGAAGCAACTTATGAGCTTCAATAGGGGCATAATTACTGTTGTTGTGTCACTATACAAATACTCCCTATTTATAAAAGTTGGGAGATACAGTAAGACCCCCGACTATTTTGCTAAATATTTTTTGGAAAAACAGGGAGGGGGGCGGGTGGCTACACAGAACTTTTGTTATGGGGCCCTTGTGATTTCTTTGTACACCTTTGCACTTAGTAATTATGGAATCCTAATGTGGCACCCCAGGAGTTCAGGAACCACAGTAGTGCTGTCTTCTTCACGGGGAGGATAGTGCTATGTCTGGAGAGAAGTGATGTTTCCTTTGGTAGGTTTACACCCACACAACACCTTCCACTTCCAGGCCAGGAGGGGGAGCTCCAAGCCCTGTTTTAGGGCAGCTTCCCTCAATAAAGATCCTGGTTTGGAGGCAGAGACAGCTCAGTTTGTAGCAGAAGTCTGTGTGCTAGGACAGAGAGGAGTGGAGCACAGAGGAGAGTGAAAGCTTCAAGAGGCCACAAACAGGCCTCTGAAGAGTATCAGCGCAAGAATCTGGGTACCGGGAGCCCGAGGCTTTTGTGGATTATAAAACACAGAGCAGAACCGGAGGGTATTGTTCTACAAGGACTTTGCCCATAATTAGCTGTGGCACAGCAGCACCTAGGAGCCTGGAGTCACCGTGAACAGACACCAGTTCACACGGCCTGAGGTGCCTGCCATACAGGTACCTGTCCTAGGACAGCAGAACGATTAAAGACCTTGTTGAGACACTTAGTGGCAGCAGAGACATAGAGACAGAAAGCGCAGAGTGGTAGGCTCCCACCTGACTTACCCAGGGGAACTTGCTTGTCTCTGGACTACCCGGACATCTGTGCCTATCCTGTGGTCTGGTGCCCTGGATTGTGGCTGCTGAAACCAACAGTAAACAAGGTAAAGAGACTGCAATCCTGTGTCCTTGTTCTTCTCTGCACCTCTCACCATACCACCATCTACACACCGGGAGCCCTGGGATATACTTCACCTGTGGGAAGATATACCATCTAGCTGCCATAACATCACCGCAGCGGACCCCTTAAAGCAGCGTCGGTCCCCACTGACCAAACACCACAGGTGGCGTCACGAACAAAAACTTTATCCCTTTAAAGACCTAGCCCTTTTACACGGACGTCCCAGGGCCACGGACCGGGTCAGCCACCGTGACATCCCCCTGTGAACCGAAGGACCCGGTACCGAGTACCCCTAGCTTGCGGGGCGACTCATCTTGGCGTCACAAACAGGATGGACTGACCCAGCAAATCGGGTCAAGTGCTCCTAAAAGACTGTGCCTAACTGTTTTGTGCCAGAGACTGTGTATTGTGAAATGCTGCCAAAATCCGCCATTGCCGCGCCGCGTGGAGCGCGAGGTGGAGGAGACATACCTTAATGGGCGGAGCCAGACAAAAAGAGCGTGAAGCAGGAAAACGGGTGCCGCGCTGCTAAGAAGAATGGCGGAAGTGAAGACGTCGTACAGCGGAGCCGCAAGAAAAGACGCTGCAAAGTGCCGGACGGAGCACCGGAGGAACCATCGCAGACTCCGGAGAGGAGATCCGACTGCTACCAGTTTACCGAGGGGAAAGAGCCATGTCCAGTCCGGGAGGGGAGTTGGCGGTGGTCGCAGCCGCGGACCTCATAGCCCCAGGCCTAGCAGCGGACGCTGTTATGATCTGGTGGCCTAAGAGCAGCATGAGACGTACTCTGGAGAAGGTGGTACCTGTACTGACCGCAGACCCTGAACTTAACACCGCAACTAGAAGTAGCCGTGGAATGTACCTTTCACTCCCTAGACATCTCGACACAGCCGGAGGACTAATTACCCCTAGAGATAGAAAAGGGAAAACTATCTTGCCTCAGAGAAAATCCCCAAAGGATAGACAGCCCCCCACAAATAATGACTGTGAGAGGAGAGGGAAAAAACATACACAGACTGAAATCAGAATTTAGCAAAGGAGGCCACTTCTAGCTAAATAGAAAGGATAGGACAGAGTACTATGCGGTCAGTATTAAAACACTAGAAAATATCCACCACAGAAAATACAAAATCTCCACATCTAACTAAAGATATGGAGGGTATATCTGCATCTCCAGAGATACCAGCTTGGCTAAACAAATCCTTATACAGACCAAGCTGGACAAGACAAAAACATGGAAAAGAACTGAACAATAAGGCCCGCAGCATGTGGACAGCAAAAATCAAGGTCAGAACTTATCTTTGTTGAAATGAACAGCAAAGCAGGAGAGACCAGGCAGGGATGTGAATCCTCCAGGAACAATGGACAACTGGCACTGACTAAAGGGTCAAGCAAGACTAAATAGCCCAGTCAGAATTGCAAAAAGTGGACACACCTGATGAATGCTGCGATCCAGAGACAGCAGCGCTACCACTTATAACCACCGGAGGGAGCCCAAGAGCAGAATTCACAACAGTACCCCCCCTTGAGGGGTCACCAAACCCTCACCAGAGCCCCCAGGCCGATCCGGACGAGCCAAATGAAAGGAACGAGCCAAATCCTCAGCATGAACATCGGAGGCAACAACCCAAGAATTATCCTCCTGGCCATAACCCCTTCCATTTGACAAGATACTGAAGCTTCCGCCTCGAAAAACGAGAATCCAAAATCTTCTCAAACACATACTCCAATTCCCCATCAATCAACACCGGGGCAGGAGGATCAACAGAGGGAACAACGGGCACCACATATTTCCGCAACAAAGATCTATGAAAAACATTATGGATGGAAAAAGAGGCTGGAAGGGCCAAACGAAAAGACACTGGATTGATAATCTCAGAAATCCTATAAGGGCCAATAAACCGAGGCTTAAACTTAGGGGAAGAAACCTTCATAGGAACATGACGGGAAGACAACCAGACCAAATCCCCAACCCGAAGCCGGGAACCAACACACCGACGACGGTTAGCAAAACGCTGAGCCCCCTCCTGAGACAACACCAAAGTGTCAACAACATGAGCCCAAATTTGCTGCAACCTGTCAACCACAGAGTCCACCCCAGGACAATCAGAAGGCTCAACCTGCCCTGAAGAAAAACGAGGATGAAAACCAGAGTTACAAAAGAAGGGTGAAACGAAGGTAGCAGAACTAGCCCGATTATTAAGGGCAAACTCGGCCAATGGCAAGAAAGCCACCCAATCATCCTGATCAGCAGACACAAAGCATCTCAAATAAGTTTCCAAAGTCTGATTAGTTCGCTCGGTTTGGCCATTTGTCTGAGGATGAAATGCGGAAGAAAAAGACAAATCAATGCCCAGCATAGCACAAAAGGCCCGCCAAAACCTAGAAACAAACTGGGAACCTCTATCGGACACAATATTCTCCGGAATGCCATGCAAACGAACCACATGCTGAAAAAACAACGGAACCAAATCAGAAGAGGAAGGCAATTTAGGCAAAGGTACCAAATGAACAATCTTAGAAAACCGGTCACAAACCACCCAGATAACCGACATCCTCTGGGAAACCGGAAGATCCGAAATAAAATCCATAGAAATATGCGTCCAAGGCCTCTCAGGGACCGGCAAAGGCAAAAGCAACCCACTAGCGCGGGAACAGCAAGGCTTGGCCCGCGCACAAGTCCCACAGGACTGCACAAAAGAACGCACATCCCGTAACAAAGAAGGCCACCAAAAGGACCTACCAACCAAATCTCTGGTACCAAAAATCCCAGGATGACCAGCCAACACAGAACAATGAACCTCAGAAATCACTTTACTAGTCCATCTGTCAGGAACAAACAGTTTCCCCACTGGACAGCGGTCAGGTTTATCAGCCTGAAATTCCTGAAGAACCCGTCGTAAATCAGGGGAGATGGCAGAAAGAATCACCCCTTCCTTCAGAATGCCGACCGGCTCAAGGACCCCAGGAGAATCAGGCAAAAAGCTCCTAGAGAGGGCATCAGCCTTAACATTCTTAGAACCCGGAAGATACGAGACCACAAAATCAAAACGGGAGAAAAACAGCGACCATCGGGCCTGTCTAGGATTCAGCCGTTTGGCATACTCGAGGTAAATCAGATTCTTATGATCGGTCAAGACCACAATACGGTGCTTGGCCCCCTCAAGCCAATGTCACCACTCCTCAAATGCCCACTTCATAGCCAACAACTCACGATTGCCAACATCATAATTGCGTTCCGCAGGCGAAAACTTTTGAGAAAATAAGGCACACGGTTTCATAAAGGAACCATCAGAATTCCTCTGAGACAAAACGGCCCCTGCCCCAATCTCAGAAGCGTCAACCTCAACCTGAAAAGGAAGAGAAACATCCGGCTGACGCAACACAGGGGCAGAAGCAAATTGGCGTTTAAGCTCCTGAAAGGCAGAAACAGCCGCAGAGGACCAATTCGTCACATCAGCGCCTTTCTTCGTCAAATCGGTCAGGGGTTTAACCACACTGGAGACGTTGGCAATGAAATGGTGATAAAAATTAGCAAAGCCCAAAAATTTCTGAAGGCTCTTCACGGATGTGGGCTGGATCCAATCATGAATGGCCTGAACCTTTACCGGATCCATTTCTATAGATGAGGGAGAAAAAAATGAAGCCCAAAAAAGAAATCTTCTGTACTCCAAAGAGGCACTTAGACCCCTTCACAAACAAGGCATTATCACGAAGGATCTGAAATACCATCCTGACTTGTTTCACATGAGACTCCCAATCATCTGAAAAAATCAAAATATCATCCAAATATACAATCATGAATTTATCAAGATGATTCCGAAATATATCATGCTTGAAGGACTGAAACACAGATGGAGCATTAGAGAGTCCGAATGGCATCACAAGGTATTCAAAATGGCCTTCGGGCGTATTAAACAAAGTTTTCCATTCGTCACCCTGCTTAATACGAACAAGATTATATGCCCCTCGAAGGTCAATCTTAGTAAACCAACTAGCCCCCTTAATCCTAGCAAACAGAGCAGAAAGCAAAGGCAAAGGGTATTGGAATTTGACCGTGATCTTATTCAAGAGGCGATAATCAATACAGGGTCTCAAGGAGCCATCCTTCTTGGCAACAAAAAAAAAATCTGCTCCCAATGGTGAAGAAGATGGCCGAATATGCCCCTTCTCCAAAGACTCCTTAACATAGCTCCGCATGGCGGTATGTTCTGGCACAGACAGGTTGAAAAGTCAGCCCTTAGGGAACTTACAGCCTGGAATGAAGTCAATAGCACAATCACAGTCCCTATGCGGTGGAAGGGAACTGGACTTGGGCTCATTGAATACATCCTGGAAATCTGACATAAACTCAGGAATTTCAGAAGAGGGGGAGGAGGCAATTGACATCAAATGAACGTCACCATGAACCCCCTGACAACCCCAACTAGTCACAGACATAGATTTCCAATCTAATACCGGATTATGCACCTGTAACCATGGGAAACCCAGCACAATAGCATCATGCAAATTATGCAACACCAGAAAACGACAATCTTCCTGATGGGCTGGCGCCATGCACATGGTCAGCTGTGTCCAAAACTGAGGTTTATTTTTAGCCAACGGTGTAGCATCAATGCCCCTCAAAGGAATAGGACTCTGCAAAGGCTGCAAGGGGAAACCACAACGTCTGGCAAATTCTAAGTCCATTAAGTTTAGAGCGGCGCCTGAATCCACAAATGCCATGACAGAAAATGACGATAATGAGCAGATCAGGGTCACAGATAACAGAAATTTAGGTTGTACAGTATTGATGGTAACAGAACTAGCGATTCTCTTGGTACGCTTAGGGCAATCAGAAATAACAAGAGCAGAATCGCCGCAGTAAAAACACAACCTATTCTGACGTCTGAATCCTTGTCGTTCAGCTCTAGACACAATCCTATCACACTGCATAGGCTCAGGACTCCGCTCGGAAGACAATGCCATAGTGTGCACAACTCTGCGCTCACGCAAGCGCCGATCAATCTGAATGGCCAGAGACATAGAATCACTCAGACCAGCAGGCGTGGGGAACCCCACCACAACATCTTTAACGGATTCAGAAAGACCCTTTCTCAAATTGCCACCAAGGCATCCTCATTCCATTTAGTCAGCACAGACCATTTTCTAAATTTCTGGCAATATGATTCTGACGCTTCTTGACCCTGACACAGGGCCAACAAGGTCTTCTCAGCATGATCCACTGAATTAGATACATATAATACAGTATATAATACAATAACCCAAGCGCCTGGAAAAAGGTGTCTACATTAAGCAAAGCTGGATTCCCAGGTTCCAGGGCAAATGCCCAATCCTGAGGGTCACCATGCAGCAGAGATATAACAATTTTAACCTGCTGGATGGGATCACCAGAGGAACGGGGTTTCAGAGCAAAAAACAGTTTACAGTTATTTTTAAAGCTCAAAAATTTGGACCTGTCCCCAAAAAACAAATCAGGAGTTGGAATTCTAGGCTCTAAAACCGGAGTCTGAACGATATAATCGGAAATACCCTGTACTCTAGCAGCAAGTTGATCTACACGAGAAGCCAATCCCTGAACATCCATGCCAGCGCCAAACTCCTGAGCCACCCAGAGGTAAAGAGGGAAAAAAAAACACAACAGACTACAGAAAAAAAAATGGCTCAGCACTTTCCTTCCCTTCTTCTGAGATGCGGTTAACTCATTGTTGGCCAGTTGTACTGTTATGATCTGGTGGCCTAAGAGCAGCATGAGACGTACTCAGGAGAAGGTGGTACCTGTGCTGACCGCAGACCCTGAACTTAACACCGCAACTAGAAGTAGCCGTGGAATGTACCTTTCACTCCCTAGACATCTCGACACAGCCGGAGGACTAATTACCCCTAGAGATAGAAAAGGGAAAACTATCTTGCCTCAGAGAAAATCCCCAAAGGATAGACAGCCCCCCACAAATATTGACTGTGAGAGGAGAGGGAAAAAACATACACAGACTGAAATCAGAATTTAGCAAAGGAGGCCACTTCTAGCTAAATAGAAAGGATAGGACAGAGTACTATGCGGTCAGTATTAAAACACTAGAAAATATCCACCACAGAAAATACAAAATCTCCACATCTAACTAAAGATATGGAGGGTATATCTGCATCTCCAGAGATACCAGCTTGGCTAAACAAATCCTTATACAGACCAAGCTGGACAAGACAAAAACATGGAAAAAAACTGAACAATAAGGCCCGCAGCATGTGGACAGCAAAAATCAAGGCCAGAACTTATCTTTGTTGAAATGAACAGCAAAGCAGGAGAGACCAGGCAGGGATGTGAATCCTCCAGGAACAATGGACAACTGGCACTGACTAAAGGGTCAAGCAAGACTAAATAGCCCAGTCAGAATTGCAAAAAGTGGACACACCTGATGAATGCTGCGATCCAGAGACAGCAGCGCTACCACTTATAACCACCGGAGGGAGCCCAAGAGCAGAATTCACAACAGGACGCACCTGCAGGCCCAGTGATATCCCCGGGCCCCACGGTAGATGCAGCCGCAGGCCCCATACTGCCACCAGGCCTTGCAGAACCCGCAGCTCCCATAAGCCGGCCAGACACCGCCACAACTACTGCGGACATTATGCCCCTCTCCATGCCGTATATACCTTGAGCAGCATGGCTCCCGCAATATTCTGGAGAATCGCATACATTAGATGACTTTAAAGAAAGACTCTGTAGCCTGTTGGAAGTGTATCCCCTGACAAAGCATCAGAAGATTCATATTCTAACCAGCCAACTGTCTGGAGCGGCCCTAAGGGAGGTGAAATCCTGGCCAGCTGTGGATAAAGGGACTGTGCAACAGATCTTTGCTAAGCTTAAAGTCACCTTTGACACCCGCACCGCTGCAGAGATAAAAATGAAGTTCTTCGGGTGTAAGCAAAAAGCCCGGGACAGTATACGGGACTATGCTCTTAATTTGCAGGAGGCACTCCAGGCTGTTAGTCAAGTAGATCCTAACAGCATACAGGATGCAGATACATTTTTGAAAGAGCAGTTCATTGAGGGGCTCCTGTCTAACCACCACAGGGCTCAATTACGTCTCCTGGATTTGCAGAACCCTAACCTAGACTTTGCACAATTTAAGGACAACGCTATCCGGGTGTTGCACAAACCTCCACCAAGCCGTGTAGTACCTTCTAGGCGTCCAGCCCTCACGTACCACCAGGAGGTGGCGCCATATCCTCAAGTCTCTGCTGGGGCCGATGCCCAGGTCCTTGATGATGATTCTCCCGCAGGACTATGCCTCCAGATGCAGGAGCTGACCAAGAACTTCGCTGCATTAGCCCGGACCATGCAGTCTCTACAGGAGGCCCCCAAGGAGAAGATCAAGCTGGCTTCCATACCGGAGGATGTTCCCTGGCGACGACAGAAGAGGATCCCGCCGTGCAGAGGGAGAGATGACGATTGCTATCATCAGGACGGACGACCCATCTGCCGCCGCTGCAACCAGACAGGCCACATTGCAAGGTACTGTCATTTAAACGAGCAACCCCTGGGGCAGAGGGCCAATCCCCAGGAGTAGGATGACCAGGCCCAAACAACTGGCGAGCCAAATACGTTGGAGGACGACCTGTTCTCCCTATTGTGATCGACGGTATCCCCATGAACGCTTTGTTGGACACTGGTTCTCAGGTGACAACTATGCCTTACATTCTATATAAACGTTATTGGGCTGACACAGATATTACCCGTGGCCCTGATAATGATTTCACCATAGAAGCCAGTAACGGTCAGCTATTACAACAAGTGGGATACAAAGAGGTCACCATTAAAGTGGGATGGGTAGAGTTAAAGTCCCAAGGGATTGTGATTGTTGATATTGATCGACGTGAATGTAACCCCATGATGACCATTGTCACTAATGTTATTGAAAATAGTCTGTCCGAGGTTATTGTCTTGTTACAGCAGGTGGCCGACACAGCTGGTTCCAGTGAACAGAGAGTCCTACAGAAAGAAATCATGGCTCTGGTACAAAGACAACAGGTAGAACTGCGTGGTGGAGAAATTGGCAGAGTCACAGTGAGTGATCCAATCCCCATTGCAATACCCCCCAGAAGTGAAATGTTGATATGGTGTCGGGCATCAATAGGTATCAGAGGTAAAGACTACCAGGTGATAGTAGAACCTGTGTATTCTGATAGTAGGTCTACGATCCTGACAACCAGAGGGGTGGTTGAAGTCCGCAAAGTGAGAGTACTAGTACGTATTCTCAACTGTGGAGAGAAAGAAGATCACCTGACCAGATATGCCACAATTGCCAAACTGTTTACTGTTGATAATAATGTGATACAGACGGCAGAACCTTTGGTCCCCTCTACCCAGGTGGAGGACAATGGCTCTGCAGGTCGAATAGAAGATTGGTGTCGTGTCAAAAATTGCACGTGGGCACTGACTCTACACTAGTGTTGAGCGATACCGTCCGATACTTGAAAGTATCGGTATCGGAAAGTATCGGCCGATACCGGCAAAGTATCGGATCCAATCCGATACCGATACCCGATACCAATACAAGTCAATGGGACTCAAGTATCGGACGGTATTCCTGATGGTTCCCAGGGTCTGAAGGAGAGGAAACTCTCCTTCAGGCCCTGGGAACCATATAAATGTGTAAAAGAAAGAATTAAAATAAAAAATATCGCTATACTTTACCTCTCCGACGCAGCCGGGACCTCAGCGCAGGAACCGGCAGCGTTGTTTGTTTAAAATTCCCGCTTTTACATGGTTACGCGAACTCCCGGCTTGTGATTGGTCAGGGCGCCCATGTTGCCGGGACGCGGACCAATCACAGCAAGCCGTGACGTATTTTCGTCACGGCTTGCTGTGATTGGTCCGCGGCCCGGCAACATGGGCGCCCTGACCAATCACAAGCCGGGAGTTCGCGTAACCATGTAAAAGCGGGAATTTTAAACAAACAACGCTGCCGGTTCCTGCGCTGAGGTCCCGGCTGCGTCGGACAGGTGAGTATAGCGATATTTTTTATTTTAATTCTCTCTTTTACACATTTTAACAATGTTAAAATGTGTAAAAGAGAGAATTAAAATAAAATGTTGTTCCGATACCCGATACCCGATACCACAAGAGTATCGGAATCCCGGTATCGGAATTCCGATACAGCAAGTATCGGCCGATACCCGATACTTGCAGCATCGGAATGCTCAACACTACTCTACACCTGCACACCAGAAACAAGGGGCTTACAGGGTGGTTCAAGAGTGTAAACAAGTCTTCAGTAAACACCCACTAGACTTCGGGCAGGTAAAAGGGGTACAACATCACATCCCCATGGGTAGTCATCCACCCATCAAGGAGAGATACCGGCCTGTACCTCCAGCTCATTACCAGTGTGCCAAAAGTATGTTGCGAGAGATGAAGGAGGCTGGGGTAATCAGAGATAGTTGTAACCCCTGGGCAGCTCCATTAGTCCTCGTCAGAAAGAAAGACGGCACCATGAGGATGTGTGTAGATTATAGGCAGGTAAACCACATTACACACAATGATGCATACCCATTGCCCAGAATAGAAGAGTCCTTAGCTGCTTTAAAATCTGCTAACTACTTCTCTACCTTGGATCTCGCCAGTGGATACTGGCAGGTTCCCATAGGAGAGGCAGACAAAGAGATGACAGCCTTCACAACACCGATGGGTCTCTCCGAGTTCAATTACATACCGTTTGGACTGTGCAACGCCCCAGGAGCATTATAGAGAATGATAGAATGCTGTCTTGGACACAAGAACTTCGAAACTGTCTTGTTGTACCTGGACGACGTCATTGTCTTCTCCAAGACGTATAAGGATCATCTGAAACACCTGGCCGAGGTGTTTGAAGCCCTGTCCAACTTTGGCTTGAAGGTAAAACCCTCAAAATGTCATCTGTTGAAATCCAAAGTGCAATATCTGGGCCATGTAGTGAGCTCAGAAGGAGTGGTCCCAGATCCAGACAAGGTCACAGTCATCAAGAACTTGCCAAAACCCAGTAACCTCTATGAAGTCTGACAGTTCCTTGGGTTGGTAGACTATTACCGAAGATTTGTGAAAGGCTTCACTAAGATAGCCGCACCACTGCAAGACCTGTTAGTGGGCCAATCCAAGAAAACCAAGGGTAAGAATACCCCATTTGACTGGGACAACGGGCTGAAGAGATCCTTTACTCGATTGAAGTTGGCTCTCACGGGAGAAGAAGTACTGGCCTACCCAGAATACGACCAACCGTTTGTGTTGTACACGGATGCCAGCAATGTGGGATTGGGAGCAGTACTGTCCCAAGTACAAAAAGGCAGAGATAGTAATTGCATACGCCAGCAGGAAGCTGCGCTCCACAGAAAGGAACCCCGAAAATTACAGCTCCTTTAAGCTGGAATTCCTCGCCATCGTCTGGGCAGTGACAGAGAGATTTAAACATTATCTAGCCTCTGCAAAATTTACAGTCTACATGGATAACAACCCGCTGACCCACTTAGAAACTGCAAAACTCGGTGCTTTGGAGCAGCGATGGATGGCTCGGTTGTCCAATTACGACTTCACCATCAAATACCGTGCAGGGCACAAGAATGCCAACGCAGATGTGTTGTCCAGAATGCCCAACCTACCAGAAGTGGGAGAGGATCCAGAAGAACTTGAAGAAGTAGAGCTGCCAGCATTCCATCTCCCTGGAGCGACTCAGAACTCTCATTATGTGAGAAACAGGCTGAAAAACAAACGCGGAACCACGCTGAATCCGTTGCCCCCCCATGGAGGGCAGAAATGCAGGATAGCGACTCCGCAAGCTGTCTTGTTAAATAACTGCTGACACAGGCAGACTCGCACCCTGGTCCAGATGAACCACAAGAGACACAGCGACTCTGGAAGGAAAAAAGCAAACTATTCATCTATGATGGTAAGCTGTGCAGAAGAGACATTGATCCACGCACACATGAGCTAGTCTGGCAGATAGTGGTCCCAAGATGAGATGTGCCCATGGTTCTGGAAGCGTACCATGACGGAGCAGGACACTTTGGATGGAAGAAATAGGGAAATCCTGTTACGTTGAAGATTCTACTGGCCTAGCATGAGGAAAACTATTGAAAAGTGGTGCCGTGAGTGTGGCCCATGTAGTCTGCGCAGAAAGGACCGTGACAGTCAAAGGGCTCCCCTACAGCTCATAGTCACCAAAAAGCCACTTGAATTGGTGGCCTTAGAACATATGAAGCTAACCCCAAGCCGGTCAGGCTATGTCTACGTTTTGACTATTTTGGATCACTACTCCAGATTCCTGGTGGTTGTACCTGTCAAGGATCAGACAGCCAAGACAGCAGCCCAAGCCTTCCAACAGTAGTTCTGTAGACCCCATGGATACCCTGAGAAGGTGCTCACTGACCAAGGTCCAGCCTTTGAAGCGGAGGTATTTCAAGAATTCTGCCACCTGTACAGATGTAAAAAGATCAGAACAACTCCGTATCACCCACAAACAAATAGAATGTGTGAGAAAATGAATTAGATAGTGATTGATCTCCTGAAGACATTGCCTTCACACGAAAGGAACTTATGGCCAGAAAAGTTACCAGATTTGGTAGACTTAGACAACCATGTCCCAGTAAATTCCACCAACTGTACACCAGCATACTTAATGAGGGGAAGGTCCAGTCAACTACCTGTCGATCTAGACATGGGAGTCTTAACCCCAGAAGATATCTCACCAGATACAGATTGGGAAACTGAGAGAAAAGAAAAGTACCGCCAAGTGCAAGAATGCGTAGAGAGAAGTTTAGCAAAAGCCAGACAAAAGCAAGAAAGAGACTTTAACCAACATGCTCCTGCAAGCCCCTTGTCACCAGGTGAACAAGTGCTCAAGCGTAAAAGGAGATTACACAAACTTGATGACCAATGGGAAGCGGAACCGTATACTATCCTGCCTTCAAACTTCGACAACACGAAAGTCTGCCTTATCAGTAAAGATGGAGGAGAAACTTCGACGGCAGTATCCAGAGACCATCTTAAGATATGCCCTGATAAATTGAGGAACAGAGAAACAGACCCAGGAACGTCTCCACTTATGGAAACAGAGGAAAAGAAAATTTGCGCTGTTCTTGGAGATTTCCCCCAGTCTTGGACTCAAGTACATCAGGCCATAGTGATACCTGTCTTAACATTTCCCCAGCCGGAAACACAAGAAGAAGCGACTCAGAACCATCCAGAACCTGAAGAGACTCCGCACCAACAGGTTCAAGCAGCCAGTGTCACCCCAGCAGTGGAACCAGAAAATCTACCCTCTGCTATTGGTGAATCTGCCATGCCTACGGTAAGTAGAAGTAGTCCCAGAAGGTCCAGTATACCAGTGCTATGTAGTCTCACCAGAAGTGTAGCCATAAGACAGTGCACTACTCCAGTGGTAGCGAGAACAGTGAATTCAGTTAGGTCACTAGCAATCCCTGTACTGCGTAGGTCTACACGTAGCACCAAGAGTCAAATCCCAACTCGTTACAAGGACTAGAAATGTCAATAATTACTGTTATTTGTTTGAATTTCTTGCTTATCTTTGTTACAGGATTAAAATGGACATTGAGGTAATGGACAATGCTTACCCAAAAACTTTCATTGTGAATAGTTTGGCACCCTCATGGTGCACACTAGTTCTGCCCAATTGCGGCATGGGTAGAGCCTTTGTTTGTTTCATCTGACCAAAGACAATAACAGATGAACTTTTATAGACTTGCTTTTGCAACGTTCAAGTGCCCTTACCTCTCATAAAGTTAAGCCAAAGTTGTTATTGTTCAAATGTTTGTCAAGTTATTTGCATTATTTAACTTGTATTTTGTTATTCTCTTTTCCCAGTCCAGGAGTACTGGATTTAACGGGGGTGGGGGGGGATGTGGCACCCCAAGAGTTCGGGTACCACAGTAGTGCTGTCTTCCTCACAGGGAGAATAGTGCTATGTCTGGAGACAAGTGATGTTTCCTTTGGTAGGTTTACACCCACACAACACCTTCCACTTCCAGGCCAGGAGGGGGAGCTCCAGGCCCTGTTTTAGGGCAGCTTCCCTCAATAAAGGTCCTGGTTTGGAGGCGGACACAGCTCAGTTTGTAGCAGAAGTCTGTGTGTGAGGACAGACAGGAGTGGAGCACAGAGGAGAGTGAAAGCTCCAAGAGGCCACAAGCAGGCCTCTGAACAGTATCAGTGCAAGAATCCGGGTACCGGGAGCCTGAGGCTTTTGTTGATGATAAAACACAGAGCAGAACTGGAGGGTATTGTTCTACAAGGACTTTGCCCATAATTACCTGTGGCACAGCAGCACCTAGGAGCCTGGAGTCACCGAGAACAGACCCCAGTTCACACGGCCCGAGCTGCCTGCCATACAGGTACCTGTCCTAGGACAGCAGGACGATTAAAGACCTTGTTGAGACACTTAGTGGCAGAATAAATTGAAGTGATGCTTGAAAAAGACCTTGACGGTTGAAACATCGCATTTGGCACAATAAAGAGATACTTTTTTCACCTGGATCAGATGCTGTCCTTCACTTCAATTTATGGTATGTACTCCTCCACTTGGGTCCAGTGGAACTAGGACGGGCATCCCTTTGTCCAGTTGTGCTGTCAGCTAACTTCTATTTTTGGACTTAGTGGCAGCAGGGACTTAGAGACAGAAAGCGCAGAGTGATAAGCTCCCACCTGACTTACCCAGGGGAACTTGTTTGTCTCTGGACTGCCCGGATTTCTTTCCCAGCCCTATGGTCTTGTGCCCTGGACTGTGGCTGCTGAAACCAACAGTAAACAAGGTAAAGAGACTGCAATCCTGTGTCCTTGTTCTTCTCTGCACCTCTCACCATACCACCATCTACACACCGGGAGCCCTGGGGATATACTTCACCTGTGGGAAGATATACCATCTAGCTGCCATAACATCACCCCAGCGGAACCCTTAAAGCAGCGTCGGCCCCACTGACCAAACACCACAGGTGGCGTCACAAACATAAACTTTATCCCTTTAAAGACCTAGCCCTTTTACACGGACATCCCAGGGCCACGGACCAGGTCAGCCACCGTGACATCCCCCTGTGAACCGAAGGACCTGGTACCGAGTACCCCAGCTAGCGGGGCGACTCACTAAGATACAAAAATAATGGTTTATCTGTAGTGATGAGCGAATATACTCGTAAGGCCGGAGTCACAGTACAGCGAAATACTGCCGAGTCTCGTAGGTTAAAAACAAACTCTGGCACCGGCACTCCGGAGCGGAGCGTGCGGCTCCATGTATTGCTATGCAGCCGCACACTCCATTCTGGAGTGTCGGTGCCAGAGCTTGGTTTTAACCTGCGAGACTCGGCCATATCTCGCTGTGTGTGATCCCGGCCTTACTCGAGATTTCGCGAGTATGCTCGGGGGTCCTCCGAGTATTTTTTAGTGCTCGGAGATTTACTTTTTCTTACCGCAGCTGAATCATTTATATCTGTTAGCCAGCATAAGTATATGTGGGGATTCCCTAGTAACCAGGCAACCCCCACATGTACTTATGCTGGCTAACAGATGTAAATCATTCATCTGTGGCAAGAAAAACTAAATCTCTGAGCACTAAAAAATACTCGGAGGACCCCCGAGCATGCTCGCAAAATCTCGAGTAACAAGTATATTCGCTCATCACTATTTATCTGTAAGGATTAAAGGGGTTTTCCTATGTACAAAGTTAATTTTAATTAACATTTTAATCAATACATCTTTGAATAATAATACTTTCCACTATCAGATGTGTTTAATAAAATGTTCCTGTGCTGAGATAATTTTATAAATGTGCTCCTGCTGTGTACAGTACTGTGTAATGGCCGTGTCTGACCGTACAGGAACATGGTCTGATCATACCACAGTTCCTGAGCAGGGAAGTAAGCAAAAGGGAGTATACAGACATTACAGCACGGGATCACAGCTGATTCTTTCTTTGAGGTGAAACATCGCTTAAAAACAGGCAAAAAAATGTTTTACCTCACAAAAAGAATCAGCTGTTATCCTGTGCTATCCTGTCTGTATCCTCTTTTCTTTCTCCCCTGCCCAGGAGCTGTGGTATGATCAGACCAGATTCCTGTACGGTCAGACACAGCCATTACACAGTACACAGCAGGGGCACATTTATAAGATTATCTCAGCACAGGAGCATTTTTTAAAAATCCAATTGTGGAAATTATTATTGTTATTATTATTATGCGGAGACAGACATGGGGCCTTGCAGAATAATAGCATGTCCTTAGTTTTGCAGACACGTTAGCCTCCGCAAGAGAAATTTCACCAATAGGATGTATTGAATGTGGTAAATCCACACGGTTCAGTGGTCACATGCAGATTCACCTGCGTTTAATAGACAGCGGCACTTTGGATGCAGCGAACATGCGCTGCGTCCAAAACACTGCTACTTCTGGATTGTTGGCATCCGGCCTAATATATTTCTCCAAGCAGAACTTTTTTGTAGAGATATTCTACGCTGAAAACAAAAATACTTGCACACACAATATTGAGTCCCATTGACAATACTACAATTGTTTTAATGACAAATAAGAGACCCTTAGAGGTACAATTTAAGCCTCAAAGACTTAGGTGGGTGTTTTATTGTATTGCAGCCTTGTACAGCATAGAGCGCGAACAGTATGTAGGTGTTATAAAATGTGGCCTCCAATGACAGGGAGCATCATTTTTTTCTTAAAAAAAAATCTTTAAATGGCTCAGTGATTAGCATGATGGCTCAGTGATTAGCACTATTGCTTTGCACCGCTGTGGTCAATCTCACCACGAACAACATCTGCAAGGAGTCTGTCTGTCCTCCCCGTGTTTGTGTGGGTTTCCTCCGGGTTCTCCGTCTTCCTCCCACACTCCAATGACATATCGATTGGGAATTTAGAATGGGGACAGATATGACAATATCTGTAAAACACTGTGGAATAGGATGGTGCTATATAATTAAGCATAATAATCATCTATTGAAAGCAACATCACTGATGATTCACATTTGTCATCTCTATATTTCACATTTTTGCGCTTTCTTTTTTTCCTCCCTCCTTTCCCAGAGCCTATCTTTTTTTATTTTCCACTGACATAGCCATATGAGGTCTTGTTTTTTTCAGGTTGAGATGTAGTTTTGAATGACGCCATTCATTTTATTATAACGCGTAGTAAGAAAATGGGATAAAAATTCCAAGTGGGGAAAATTGTGAAAAAAATCAACATTTTTTTATGGGTTTTGTTTTAACGAAATTAATTATACAGTAAAAATGATCTGGTAACATGTTTCTCCAGGCCAGTATGAATATGTTGATACCATACTAACATTTTTTTTTTTTTATATTTTAGTAGAGTAAAAAAATCTGAAATGTAAAAACTTTTTGTTTGTGGCGCCATTTTTTAAGACCAGTAACGTTTGTATTTTTCTGTCGATGGAACTGTATTAGAGCTTGTGTCTTGCTTGCCAAGCTGATGTTTTAACTCATATCATTTTGGGCTACATATAATCTTTATTTTTAATAATAATAATCCTTTTTTTTATATAGCGCTAACATATTCCGCAGCGGTTTACAGTTTGCACACATTATCATCGCTGTCCCCGATGGGGCTCACAATCTAAATTCCCTATCAGTATGTCTTTGGAATGTGGGAGGAAACCGGAGAACCCAGAGGAAACCCACGCAAACATGGAGAGAACATACAAACTCTTTGCAGATGTTGTCCTGGGTGGGGCTTGAACCCAGAACTCTAGCGCTGCAATGCTAACCACTGCGCCACCGTGCTGCCCATATAACAAATTATTCAAATTTTATTGCATATTTTGGAGGAAAGTAGGCTGACTAAAAAACTGGAAATCTGGCGTTTTAATTCTAGTTCGGTTTTGCTGTTCTTTGTATATTTTAAATAATTTTAGATTTTGATAGACTGGATTTTTAAGGATGCAGTGCTAACAAAAAAATTACTTTTTTATTTCTTTTTTAAAAAATTAGGGAAAGGGAGTAAACTATTATAATTTATAATTTTTTTTACTTTTTTATTTCACTTTAACATGTGATCGTTTGATCACATATTATATACTACAAAAGCACTGCCACAGTATTGCAGTTTACAGAATAAATTGCCGTCTCCTTTTGAAGGAGGCCCCAGATGGCGACGATAGGGGCTTTCAGTGTGCCCCTCACTGCCATGGTAACCCATTAGTGCCCCAAGATTGTGTTGCGGGGCCTGTTGGGCGCAGGTGAGCGCACACATTGACAAATGTATTATTTTAATGCCACTGTCAGAGATAGACGGCGACATTTAAGAAGTTAAACAGCAGCGATCTGAGTTAGACATTATCGCTGCTGTTTAACTGTTCCCATCCCATACAGGGCCGATTCTGACTGTAATACATAGCAGATGTGGACACAACTCCTGAGCCTGAGCCGTACATGCACAACATAACTGTGACATACATGTACGGCACGGTGCACAAAGGGTTAAACATTCCTGAATATATCCCATAAATGAAGTAAACAGCTAAACTGAGCTGTATACTTATAATTATATAGATCAGAGCAACACAATCATTTAGAAAAGTCTGCAAGCCATGACAGAAACGCCCAAATACATACTAAATTCGGACACTCGGAGAAAAAACTACTGTCTTTAGAATAAAAAGATAATATTTATTAAATAACAAAATCACATATTATGGTCACCATTTACAACAGTACATTAAGTACGTATAATCATCTCAAAGTAACTACATAAATGAAGGACACAGGTAACAAAGTCCAAAAATCCACACTAATAAAAGAAATCCGACCCGAGGTATCAAGTTCTTAAGGTACATAAACCATATAGTAACAATCAGTGTATGTCCCAAAAGACACCTAATTACATAAATAAATACAAGATTGATCCTCACCCATTGTGGTCGTAGTGTGGAAATGGACTGCCAGCCCCTACGCGCGTTTTGCATAGGCTTCTTCTGGGGGCTTAATGTACTGTTGTAAATAGTGACCATAATATGTGATTTTGTTATTTAATAAATATTATCTTTTTATTCTGAAGACAGTAGTTTTGACTCCAATTGTCTGAATTTTCTAGATACTGAGCTGTATACTGTATAGTGCTGAGGGATGTAATAGAGGTGAGGGATAGGTGGTGAATATAGGATCTCTGGGACTCTGACAGCTGGGATCTCAAGCAATCCCGAGAACCAAGTAATCTGTGTGATTACAATAGTCGTGTGCATGCAAGACCACCACTCCATTCACTTATCCATGACCGATGGGGATGGCTGTCTCATCCATTCCATAATAGTTAATGAAGTTGCGATCATGAACCATGTTCAGTGTCAACAGGTGGACCCCTGCACTCACACCTTTATCAACCTGTGGATGGATGAGAAATGTATTTAGTGGCAAAACCTACTGAGATCCCAGTGGCCCAGGATGGACTGAGTTTCACTATATTAGCTCAGGGAGAAGTCAAGTGACACAACTGATGCTAGCAGGTACAAAACTGCGCCGGTGAAAAAACGATGAAACAAGTTCTGTCATCGGTTTTCCTCTTCACAAAGGGCGACTGCACAATCGGGAATGGGGCTTTACTTGTAGGAAATACCAATGAGAAGAGAGCAGACTATATGTTTGGGTTTTGAAAATAGAAACCCATCTTCACAATATTACTGGATACATTGTTCAACTGATACTCATTCAGGCATCAGATGTACAATAACTTTACATTTAACCCTTTAGTGACCGAGACAGTTTTGACCTTAATGACCAAGCCAATTTTTACAATTCTGACCACTGTCACTTTATGAGGTTATAGCTCTGGAAAGCTTCAACGTATGCCACTTATTCTGAGAAACTTTTTTCGTGACATATTGTACTTCATGATAATGGTAAAATTTCTTCGATACAACTTGCATTTATTTAAGGGAAAAAAATGGAAATTTGGCAAAAATATTGAAAATTTTGCAATTTTCAAACTTTTAATTTTTGTGCCCTTAAATCAGAGAGTCGTGTCACACAAAATAGCTAATAAATAACGTTTCCCACATATCAACTTAACATCTGCACAATTTTGGAAGCATATTTTTTTTCTTAGGACATAATAAGGGTTAAAAGTCGACCAATGATTTCTCATTTTTCCAACAAAATTATATGACAGAAAATATCAAAAGTGATGCTATTCTACAAACTGCACTCTCAAGGTTTATTAACCTTTCAGGTGCTTCATGAGAACTGAAGCAATGTGGAAGGAAAAAATTAACATTCAATTTTTGTCACAAAAAAAATTACTTTAGACCTAAACTTTTTTATTTTCACAAGGGTACCATGAGAAAATAGACCACAAAATGTGTTGTGCAATTTCTCCCGAGTACACCAATACCCCATATGTGGGGGAAATCCACTGTTTGGGTGCATGGCAGGGCTCAGAATAGAGGGAGCACCGTTTGACTTTTTTAACTCAAAAATGGCTGGAATCAATGGGGGCGCCATGTCGCGTTTGGAGACCCCCTGATGTACCTAAACAGTGGAAACCCCCCAATTCTAACTCCAACCCTAACACAACCCTAAACCCAACCCTAACCCCCACACAACCCTTACCACAACCCTAACAGAACCCTAACCACAACCCTAACCCCAACACAACACTTACCACAACCCTAACCCCAACGCCAACACAACCCTAACATCAATACAACCTTAACTCTAACCCCAACACCACCCTAACCCCAACACAACTCCAACCCTAAACCCAATCCAACCCTAACCCCAACACAACCCTAACCCCAGCTCTAACCCCAATCCTAACCCTAAGTACTAAGAATGGAAAATGTTATTTTTTTTTTAATTTTATTATTTTTATCTAACTAAGGGGTGATAAAGGGGGGTGGTGATTTACTATTTTTTTTATATTAAATACTGTGATAGGGAAAAATCTCCTATTGTTGCCGGGCAGGTACCGGCCACCAGGTCTCGACAGGCGCACTGCATATGAGCCCACCATATTCTTCCAGAAAGATGATGTGGAGGGCCGGGGATGAAGCAGGAGGATCCGGGGATAGCGGAGGTACCGGGAGGCTCGGGGGACCGCATTTCCCTTTCCTCTGGTATGCTAGATCATATCAGAGGAGAGAGGAATGAAAAATCAGATTGCCGTTATTCAGTGAATAACGATGATCACATGACAGGGGACGGCAAGCAGCTTATAAATTTCTATTTTGTGCTGATTGGGAGGCAGCACTCAGGCTACGCTCAGTTACATTTGTTGTGATTTTTCAGTTTATTTTTTTATGGACTAATAATGATATTTTCATTGATGGATACAACATTTACCAATGGAAGTACACATTGCATTACTGTATGTCTGTGTTTTTGTGGCAGAATGAATGGAAAAGGCCAATACAAATGTATATCACCATGAAGAACACATGCAGCACATGGATGGCATCAGTGTGACATCCGTGTGCTGTCCGTATTTAACAATACAATGTATAGGAGAAGCTATGTGATTATTTATTTTCCATTTAAAAATGGACACACGGATGACACACTGATGGTTTACGTGGACACATGAATGACACACTGATGACACTGGTACCATTTTTTCATGTAAATGTTTAAACATGGAAGTGTAAATGAGGCCTATGGCTAAGTTCCCATAATTAGTATTTGGTGAGTTTTTAATATTGCACATTTTCCACAGCATTTCTGCTCCATTTAACTAAATTAAATTGTGTTTGTTTTTTCATTGCAGTTATTAAGTTTTTTCAGCTGAGTCTTTAGTCTCTTTTTGATGTCATACTTTAAACAGAACTGCTTTATTTTGGAAACTTCCTGTTACTGGCTTTGATAAAACTTTATTGAGAAAGTCATGTGGGGATTAGATGCATTTTTTCAATACGTTTCCTCTGACAAAATGCAATAAAAATGCCCATGAGTTTTTTTTATCTGCCTTTATCTTTCAAGTCTACAGGGAAAGTACACACAAAACCCAAAACTAATATTTACCACAAAAGGAGTCGCCATGTTGCAGGTTTCATTATTGCACCGCAGGTCAGTTTCCACTGTAATAAAAACCAGCACAGCAGGCATGAAATTTATATAAACTGCAGAAACTTTTCTGGAACTACAACTGCGCTGAGGTTTCATGAGCACAAAAATATTCAGCAGAAAAGAGGAATCAAGTATTTATAGTGGGAATATAGCCTTATATATGTCATAGGCTATAGCAGGACCTGATAATGAAAACATTTAGGCTGTGTGCCCACAATGAGTTTTTCTGAGGTTCTGTTGAGAACGCAGCATCTAAGGCCACGTGCACACGTTCAGTATTTGGTCAGTATTTTACATCAGTATTTGGAAGCCAAAACCAGGAGTGGGTGATAAATACAGAAGTGATGCATATGTTTCTATTATACTTTTCCTCTGATTGTTCCACTCCTGGTTTTGGCTTACAAATACTGATGTAAAATACTGACCAAATACTGATAGTGTGAACATTTTTTTTGCTGCATTTTTTGGAAAATCAAGTTTAAATAATTCTTATGTAAGACATTTACCAATATCGGTAAAAGCTTTAAAAACAAATCTGTATTTAACATGATGTTCTGCTCAGAAACAATGTATTCTGTCAGCAAATACGCTTTGTATACTTAAAGAAGCAGATCAATAGGTTTCTTCAAGCTTTGTGTTGCCATGCTTATTGATAGAAATGTATATTGTATTGTTAATATTTATGTTATAACGCTCTTAATACTGGGGCGCTGTACCTATGCTATATACTGTATATGCATACAGCAATAAATACAAATATTGTTATCATCTACAATTATTTTATATTTTTCAAATATATATTAAAAAAACATTCTCCAGGAGTCTAAAAAATTTGGTTTCAGCTCGGACTATAATAATAGTAACAATCTCTTTATTTATATGGCACCAACATATTCCGCAGTGCTTTACAGATTGTTTTTTTTTTGCACACACTATCACTCTCCCCGATGGGGCTCACAATCTAAATTCCCTATCAGTATGTCTTTGGAATGTGGGAGGAAACCGAGGTACCCGGAGGAAACCCACACAAACACGGGGAGAACATACAAACTCCTTGCAGATGTTATCTTTGGTGGGATTTGAACCCAGGACCCCAGCGCTGCAAAACAACCATGCTAACCACTGAGCCACCGTGCTGTGTCGCATGACGCTGAAATCGCATTGTGACATCGCTTCTAATGATTTCCTATGGTATTGCTTTGCAACGTCCGTCCTGTGGCTGCTGCGCAGAATCACAACTCTTTCCAAATGTGTTGGATTATTTGTCACAAGTTACATGCGATTTGTATCGTGTCATAACTGGGCTATTTTTATTTTCAGAGCTGTAAAATATTTGTGTGACAGTAAGTTACAGACTAATTGCGCAGATACTTTGGTTACGTGACTTGCTATGGCGAGACGAATGTCACCATGAAGCACCTGCCTACAGTGTTTCAAAGTGTGGTTTCGATTCTAGTTCTTTTCTGATATTCATTATCTCACCTTGTTGTCTGGTTTAAAAACTTTTCTTTTAAGCAAGGTGAACAATTGGGTATAACTAAATTTGTTTAACCACTTAATGACTGCGAAATACGCCTTTTTATCATATTCTTGAGCTCCCTAAAAACAGAGCACCCAAACATGGTTGCTTAAAGAATCAAAGAATCAAACAAGATTGCTTAAAGAATCAAAGATAGCTGAAGGCCCAAAACAAGAGGCCTGGACAGTATCGTATACATTCCATCTTTTCAGTCGTTACATACACCACTTTCAACCCAGCGTAGCATATACCATAAAGGGAGCGCACTGTCACTACTTCCATTAGTCCTACTGATCAGATGATTGCTGAGAGATTAGTCATCAGAACAAGCTGCTTTGCAGACAAAATCATTTTCGGGGCTACTAATACGCCTTTTTATCATATTTTTGTGCTCTGTATAAACAGAGCACTCAAACATGGTTGCTTACAGAATAAAAGATAGCTGAAGGCCCAAAAGAAGAGGCCAGGACAGTATTGCATACATTCCATCTTCTCAGTCATTACATACACCACTTTCAACTCAGGGTAGCATATTCCATAAGGGGAGCGCACTGTCACTACTTCCACTAGTCCTACTGATCAGATGATTGCTGAGAGACTCGTCATAAGAACAAGCTGCTTTGTCAGCCAAAATCATCTTCAGGGCTGTTTTTCCCTGTATCTGGGGAGATGTGGCCATTCTAATTGGAAAGGAACTTCTCTAACATTTTGTTGGACCACATATTGGAATAAAAAAAACAGATAAATGATAAAAAAAAAATGCGAAAGAAAGACATAACCCCTTTGCTGGCCATATTTGAATCCCTAGCTTAATGCAAACTTCAACATGTTATACAGCAAAATATATCAAGGACGTTGGAGGAAAAAGAAAAAATGCTATGGAGTTATGTTTGTATTAAAAAAAAAGTCTGAACTTAAAAATATTTTAACTATTTTTCACACAATAAAAACTGATAATTGTATTATAACTATTATATGTGCAAATAACTAATGTGTCAATAAAACATCAAATTAACAAACATATATTTTCTAAAATATATATATATATATATATATATATATATATATATATATATATATATATACATATATATATATAAAAGTTACAGCCTATTAACCAGCACTGATTACCATTTACAGGCCAACAAGGTGTACAAGATTTTGTAAGAGTTATAGAAAGTTACTGCATTCTTCTTAACTATTGTTGCAGTAAGACATTACTTATCCCATGCTTGTACAGACCTGGTGCATTTATACATAATTGTTCTGTCAGTTGAATATGTGAAACTTAATATCTAATCTGCAAATAATGCAGCAAATATAAGTACTATAAAAGATGCTAAACAATTTGGAATCCGCTCGCTTTTGAAATAAATCCTAGATACCAAACATTTTACGCACGTTCATTTCTCGGTTCCATATTTTTTAGTTCTGCACTCAGGAAATGACAGAGTTAAAGAATACCAGACTCTGCCGAGACGTATATCTGGCTCCGTTCACAGCAGCGTATTTTTTGTCCGAGTGATTTTTCACACCCTATTTTTGGCGACACGTTGCCATTCTTAACATAGTTAACTGCATTTGGCATTGTGAATTGTATTCATTGCTGATGTCTAAAAATGAATGTGATATGGATTGTATACGTATGACAATAAAGAGGAAAAATCGTCCCTTTATTCTGGATGAAAATCAGACCATCTTTTTATTCTCTCATCTGAATTCACGCTAAGGCCATGTTCACACGTTCAGTATTTGGTCAGTATTTTACATCAGTATTTGTAGCCAAAACCAGGAGTGGGTGATAAATACAGAAGTGGTGCATATGTTTCTATTATACTTTTCCTCTTTCCTTTTTGGATTACAAATACTGGCGTAAAGTACTGACCAAATACTGAACGTGTGAATGGAGCCTTACAGTGATGTATTTGTGACATGCCATAGTATATGCACATTGAAGTATTACATTCAGACTGAATGAATACAACGTACGCATTATATTAAATACATATGTTTAAATACAAATGTAAAATACACTTCTATATGCTTAGCATTATTGTTCTGTTATATCACAATGTTTTTAGCTCCCAACCACAGACAACAATGGTCATATAGACCCAAGAAAAAGAACCTATAAATGTAACAACTCTTATAATCCAAATCAATAATCATATAAATAAATGAATAGTCTGTCTGTCTGTCTATATAAAGTATATAGAGTAGAATCACACACAGTTCAGCCCATTCCAAACAGATAGAAATTTTACAAAACACAGAGGAAAATATTTCAATCATTTTAACTACCGTAATAGCAGATTCTTAATAATAAAAATAAAAGCAAAATCATGTATCAGACCTTGTACGCCACCCTAATACAACTCAGTATTTCTGTTTAGTGCATATGTAGAAAAAAAATAGAAGACTTTTGTTTTTATCAGGCCTGCATGTAAAATTAATGATTATTATCACAAGAAGTCCTTCTAATTATAAAGAAACCATATATGTGGTGAACACTTCTTTACTAAATATAATATCACCTTAGACTGGGCTATGGCACTGTACAATAATACCAAAGAAATGCTTAAAAAATAGATATAAAAGTCCCTTATAATTACAAATAGGAGGACACATTTTGTAAAAGACTTTTTTGGTGACTTCTAGACTATAGGGGTTGTATTAGCAATAATTGTGTTCATGTGCATAACAATATGCGTAACACAACAATGTACCCTTTCAAATTACTTATATTTGTGACAGCAAGAATATTAACATATGACAAATGTCTCCTTATATTTACATGGGAGTATGTGTCTCTCCACTTCCAGCACCTTTTATTTAATTTTAATTGTTTTACAAAACTATCTAATAAAATATAAATTTGACACCCCATTTTAAGCACTTCTTCGGTGTTATTGGGCAATACCATAGCCCAGTCTAAGGTGATGTTATGATAAAAAAAAAAAAGATAGATATTTTGTTATACATACATTTTTTTTTCTTTAGGATTTTTTTTTTATTTGTTATTTGAGCACCGTGGTGTATGCAAATATACACCTAGTTCAGAAGTGATTCCCTGCTAAGTTTTATTACTAGAAAAAATTGTCATGTATAGTTTTCGCTCCTTTTTTACGGTGCCATAAACATAGTATTAGCATAATAATACTATATAGTTCCTTAAAAATGATCTAAAGACATAAAACCTGCTAAATGTATATGAAACATCTATGGGATCACTGCACTATACCATTTAATAGATTTAAAAAAAAAATCTATGTATTGTAATACACACACATAGATAGATAGATAGATAGATAGATAGATAGATAGATAGATAGATAGATAGATAGATAGATAGATAGATCTTTGTTATTGCCCTTGGAAATGGATTACATGTCCTCCTTTCCTTCTGTCTGGACACTATTACAAATTCTGACCTTTTCTTTGGCCCATTGTTTACACCTGTGGATTTATTCACTTTGTGACTAAAACCCATGTATTACATTTTTGTATTTATTTATTCTTATTTTTGTATGTTGCTTATTTAATTGAATCAATAAACTTTGGTGATATTTTATTGGCTTTTTTTTTACTCGGTTTTCTCTTTGTTTTTGCATTATTTTGCGAGTCCCCATTTACATGGGTATTTGCTGTGACATTACTGGTAATTATATGTGGATATACAGTATATATATGTCCATATACAGCAAAAATTAAGAGACCACCACATCAAAACCCTGTCATGGGCAGCCCAATCTCCAGACCTGAACCTCATTGAAAACCTCTGGAATGTAATCAAGAGGATGATGGATAGTCACAAGCCATCAAACAAAGAAGAACTGCTTACATTTTTGCGCCAGAAGCAGTGTGAAAGACTGGTGGAAAGCATGCCAAGACGCATGAAGGCTGTGATTAAAAATCATGGTTATTCCACAAAATATTGATTTCTGAACTCTTCCTGAGGTAAAACATTGGTATTGTTGTTGCTAAATGATTATGAACTTGTTTTCTTTGCATTACTTAAGGTCTGAAAGCACTGGGGTTCTTTTTTAAATTTTGACCATTTTTCTTTGTCAGAAAAAAATACAAAATTTGTTGCTTGGAAATTTGGAGACATGTCAGAAGTTTATTGAATAAAAGAGCAATTTACATTTTACTCAAAAATATACCTATAAAGAGAAAAACCAGACAGACTGAACATTTTGCAGTGGTCTCTTAATTATTGCCAGAGCTGTATATATATATATATATATATATATATATATATATATATATATATATATATATATATATATATATATATATACATATGTATTACAATATACAGAATTTTTTAAACTCTACTAAATTGCTAAATTTTATACTGCAATGTTCCCATAGATGCTTTATACATATTTAGTAGGTTTTATGTCTTTAGATTGTTTTTAAAACAATATGTAGTATTTTATATATATATATATATATAAATATTTTATTTCTATATATTTTATTTATAAATATATATATGCATATATATTTTATATTTATATATATATATATACACAAATAATATTTATATAGTAAAAAATATATATTTGTTTATATATACTGTATATATATTTTATTTGTATATATATGTAAGATATATTATTTTTTTTACTATACACACACACATATATATATATATGTGTGTATATATATATATATATATATATATATATATATATATATATATATATATATATATATATATATATATATATATACATATACCAGCATTTTCCACAATGTGTTTAACTATATATGTATGAGCTAAACACATTGTGGAAAATGCTGAATTATTCCAAACAAAGTCATTACTATATAGAAAGCAATGTTCCCATGTAATATACATTAACACATGCAGCCTTTCAATCACACCAGATTTTTAGACTTTCCTTCTGAAATGTGCACATAGAAGCGACTGACAGCTTGACAAAAAATAAAATGAAAAACAATAACAGACAGCCATTGGAAACAATTCTAGCCCCTATAGTTTGGGTAGCCTCCACTTTGTTCATTTGAGTGTGGTCTAATATGATAATTTAAATGACAGTCACCCTATATAAAGGGGAATGAATGACTTCCTAGAAGTCTTTAGTTATCACTTGTACATAATTTAGCAGAAAACCTGCTGCCTTGAAATATACCTTAAGTAGAGACAATGTAATGCGGCTTTAAAGGCCATAAATCAGGTCTTTTCTCAAGGCGTCTGCCTGAAATATGCGATGTCTCCTGTCTGTGGCTGAAGGAAATGCAGCTTGTGGAAAACTTACTGGAAATGAGCAGAGCTCTCAAGCAGCCTGGGCCTGTATTCTGGGAACCCTCAATAAATTGTCTATTGTCTGCTCATATAGCAGTGCGAAGTAGCATCGTGACATGGACTCATAAAGAGCTGTATATCTGCACTGCAATGCAAAACAAAGTAGTGTGTCTAAGATATTTTTTTTCCACCAGAGATTTTAAATAATAAATAAATATGTAAAAATATCTAAATAATTAAAACAAATTAAAATAATAAATAAATAAAATATAACGAAGTCAGCTTTAATGACAGAATAGAGACCTAAGGAGAAGCAGGGCAGGGGAAGCTATAAAATGTCAGGATTTGTTTCAGGGTGTGAGTGCTGTCACTGAAACAACCCATTACAAATGACTCTGGTATGGTGATTCACCCTACAGATATATACCGTACCCCTTACTTATCTTACTTATAGTCAGCTATAGGAAAGTAACACACAAAGCACTATAATTGCCGAGAATAATTATTTTCACACTGACCCAGTGGCGAAATGTTCCTTCAGAAACCCTCTTTCAAAATAATTGATGGGTGTTTGAGGTTCATATTTTACACACATGGAGTACTATCGGTAAAGATGGGTTTCACTTTGTTACAATTAATTATTTTATGAAGTTATTAACAATTAATTGTAATTAAATTTTAATAGAAATATAATTGTACGTAGGCTTCTATGCACAAAAGCAAAGGAAATATGTATGTGTTTAGGTGGAGAGATTAGTCTACGTTTTATTAACAGAGGTGCATGAAAGATATATAATAGATAGATAGATAGATAGATAGATAGATAGATAGATAGATAGATAGATAATAGATAGATAATAGATTGAAAGGTAAATAAATAGATAGATAGGATAGATAATAAGTAGATAGGTATTAGATAGATAATGGATAGCTAGATAATGGATAGATAGATAGATAGATAGATAGATAGATAGATAGATAGATAGATAGATAGATAGATAGATAATAGATTGAAAGATAGATAGATAGATAGATAGATAGATAGATAGATAGATAGATAGATACATAAGTGAAAGATTGATAGAAAGATATATAAAGTATAAATAGATGATGGATACTTAAATAGCTGTTTTTCATTATATATGCAAGCTGGTTTCTATCTCTTATCTAATTTAATATCTATCTAATTATCTATATGTTTATATATGATTTCACATCTATCTATCTATCTATCTATCTATCATTTATCATCTAATGCATTGTGCTCTTACGTACGTTTAAATTCCCCACAAACGTGTCTGAATGAATGCTCATCTTAGATACAACTGCGTCTTTTGCTACGATTTTTTCCCCTCCCATTAAATTCGCTGCGAAAAGTCTTAGATCCAGTGGTCCAATACATCAAGCCAGATGATATTTATTTCAAGAAATTAATTTTCTTCCATTACAGATAATATTCAGACACCACAATACTATACATTATACACGACAAAATCATAGAAATGAGATCTATACAGCATACCTTGTGCACATCCTGCTTTCCTGGACACATGTAGCAGTGCTTAAGACTGTCATTGAGTATATTCCATACCAAAAAAAGGAAGGAAGAAAAAAACAAGGTGAACTTTAAGATCAGCAAAATAAAGGATAGCGTCCAATCAATATGACTGAAACTAAATCATACTTCCCCCAAATAATGCAAACATGGATGTAAAGTCTACCCAGTGTCATTGCTGGAATACTCCTAATACTGATGGCTTCACCATAAAGCCTGATCCAGAACTTACTTCTGCTTCTGCCACATGTGGCCACAGAACCAGAACCACACACCAAGTCTCAGCGCTCCACGATGGAACGTCCTAGAGGTTCTAGAGCTCTTAACCCTTAAAGCACCAGAGGCTCGCTGCAGTTTCATGCTGAATCTTCCAGCAATATGAACATAGGCGGGCATTGGTTGTGATTTACAAGATATTCAAGCATACTCAACAAAACATGTTACAGATGCACCTTATTTACATGGTATAATATTATTAGACAATTAATTAAGACTCCAGATAATGGAAGAAACAGACAGATGTCTTGTGTCATCGAGGCTCTGGCAGTGACAGAACCACGTCCCAGGCTAGGATAAGAGCTGAGTGACATTTAAATATATCTCTATATATTTATTTATGTATATATTTATATATGCATAGAGCCTACAAAGCATCGGACT
>NC_135234.1:674019551-674029551 GCF_051348905.1 Ranitomeya variabilis
GTGTGTATGTATGTGTGTGTGTGTGTGAGTGAGTGTGTGTATGTGTATGTATGTGTGTGTGTGTATGTCTGTATGTGTGTGTATGTATGTGTGTGTGTGAGTGTATGTATGTCTGTATGTGAGTGTGTATGTATATGTACAGTATGTGTGTATGTGTGTGTATGTGTGTGTGTCTGTGTGTGTATGTATGTGTGCATACTTGTGTGTATGTGTGTGTGTATGTGTGTGTGAGTGTATATGTGTATGTACAGTATGTGTGTGTATGCACAGTATGTGTGTGTATGTATGTGTGTGTGAGTGTGTGTGTATGCACTGTATGTGTGTATGTATGGGCGAGTGTGTGTGTATGTATGTGTGTATGTATGTGTGTGTATGTATGTGTGAGTGTGTGTCTGTGTATGTGTGTGTTTGTATGTATGTGTGTGTCTATGTGTGTGTGTGTGTATGTGTGTGTCTGGGTATGTGTGTGTGTGTGTCTGTGTATGTGTTTGTATGTATGTGTGTGTGTGTGCCTGTGTATGTATGTGTGTATATGTGTGTGCCTGTATAAGTGTGTGTGGATGCATCCTAAAATTATCATGTTTTATCATAAATGTTAAGTATTTGGATATTTTATTTCCATAATTTCAATATATTGTAATTAAGTACAAAGATAAAAAAGTATAATAAACGTGTGTATTTATGTGAGTATGCATTGTGTGTATATTTATATATTTATGTGCCTATGTAGTTATGTGTGTTATATACTGATGTTTGAATTTATGTATTTATGTGTGTATATAGCTATGTGTGTGTATTTATGGGTGTTCTATACTTGTATGTATATTGTGTGTATTTATGAGTGTATTTAGTTATAAGTGTATACTTATGTGAATGTAGTTATGTGTGTATTTATGTCTGCATACGTTATATACTGTTGTATGTATTTGTGTGCATTGTGTATATATTTATGTGTGCGTGTTGTGTTTATATTTATGTATTTGTGTGTGTATTTATGTGTGTTATATACTTATGTGTGTGTATTTATGTATTTGCGTATGCATTATGTGTATATTTATGTGTGTGTATTTATGTGTGTGTATGTAGTTATGTGTGTATGTAGTTATGTATGTGTATTTATGTGTGTTATACTTATGTATTTGTATCTATGTGTGGGTATTGTGTGTATGTGTGTGTTTATGTATTCATGTGTGTGTTTTTATGTATTTATGTGTGTGTATTTATGTATTTTTGTGTGCATTGTGTATTTATGTGTGCATTGTGTGTGTATTTATGTGTGTTATACACTGATGTGTGTGTTATACACTGATGTGTGTGATTTACACTGATGTGTGTTATACACTGATGTGTGTGATTTACACTGATGTGTGTGTTATACACTGATGTGTGTTATACACTGATGTGTGTGTTATACACTGATGTGTGTGTTATGCACTGATGTGTGTGATTTACACTGATGTGTGTGTTATACACTGATGTGTGTTATACACTGATGTGTGTGTTATACACTGATGTGTGTTATACAATGATGTGTGTGTTATACACTGATGTGTATTATACACTGATGTGTGTTATACAATGTTGTGTGTGTTATACACTGGTGTGTGTTATACACTGATGTGTGTGTTACACACTGATGTGTGTTATACAATGATGTGTGTGTTATACACTGATGTGTGTTATACACTGATGTGTGTGTTACACACTGATGTGTGTTATACAATGATGTGTGTGTTATACACTGATGTGTGTTATACAATGATGTGTGTGTTATACACTGATGTGTGTTATACACTGATGTGTGTGTGTTATACAGTGATGTGTGTTATACAATGATGTGTGTGTTATACACTGATGTGTGTTATACACTGATGTGTGTGTTATACAGTGATGTGTGTTATACACTGATGTGTGTGTTATACACTGATGTGTGTTATACACTGATGTGTGTTATACAATGATGTGTGTGTTATACACTGATGTGTGTTATACATTGATGTGTGTGTTATACACTGATGTGTGTTATGCACTGATGTGTGTGATTTACACTGATGTCTGTATTTATGTGTGTTATACACTGATATGTGTGTTATGCACTGATGTGTGTTATACACTGATGTGTGTTATACACTGATGTGTGATTTACACTGATGTGTGTTATACACTGATGTGTGTGTTATACACTGATGTGTGTGTATTTATGTGTGTTACACATTGATGTGTGTGTTATACACTGATGTGTGTGTTATACACTGATGTGTGTTATACACTGATGTGTGATATACACTGATGTGTGTTATACAGGGATGTATGTGTTATGTACTGATGTGTGTGATTTACACTGATGTGTGTGTATTTATGTGTGTTATACACTGATGTGTGCTATACACTGATGTGTGTTATACACTGATGTGTGATTTACATTGATGTGTGTTATACACTGATGTGTGTGTTATACACTGATGTGTGTGTTATACACTGATGTGAGTGTTATACACTGATGTGTGTTATACACTGATGTGTGATTTACACTGATGTGAGTGTTATACACTGATGTGTGTTATACACTGATGTGTGTTATACACTGATGTGAGTGTTATACACTGATGTGTGTTATACACTGATGTGTGTTATACACTGATGTGAGTGTTATGTACTGATGTGTGTGTATTGATGTGTGTTATACACTGATGTGTGTTATACACTGATGTGTGTGTTACACTGATGTACATGTCTGTGTGTAGCCTGTGCCTGGTGCTTGGAGCTCAGGGTGGTTGTAGTGAGAGGTGAAACCCTCATGTTGTTGTTATAAATACTAATGTTACAGCTACAATCTCACTGACTGGTACAGGGGTAAGTAAAGTCAGTGGCATCAGGAGGTCGCCATTTAATGCCGGTGGCCCCAGCCTGCATCCACCTGGTTGTACAAAACGTCAGTGCTGGGGGAGAAGGATGCAAGAAGTGTCCTGGAACGCTATGGACCTCTCTGAATGAAATGAATGGACACAGAAATCCAAATCCTCGCCTTGTGGAATGTGGAAGGACTGAATCTTTCAGCCAGGAAACAATTTATGACAATTGTCATGTAAAATGTCCCTCGTGCTCCCTCCCCACACAAGGGGCTTCCTTTAGTGCTTGGCACAGGGAAATAGCGGACTTCTTTTTTTTTTCTGATAGTGACGGTAAATCACATTATTCAGGGACGATAGTAAACTTCTTCATTGTCCATTGACCTACAAACAAGGTCCTGGGGGCTGCTGACATCTATTTGAAATGCTGAGAAGAGCCAAAAAGCCCTGTCGGCTGCCATTGTCCTGGGCATTCCTGATTTTTTTTCTACTGTTTGGCCTCAAAAATGTGTGGAAGGCCAAGGTCAAGGTGGAGATGCCAG
The DNA here is from genome assembly GCF_051348905.1 of Ranitomeya variabilis. Taxonomy (NCBI): domain Eukaryota; kingdom Metazoa; phylum Chordata; class Amphibia; order Anura; family Dendrobatidae; genus Ranitomeya; species Ranitomeya variabilis. Next base: position 674,022,943 of record NC_135234.1, read on the forward strand.
ACATGCGGGCTCTTAATTAGTGTCTAGACAAACAGGAGCGGGGTTTTAGCATCAAGGTTTTCAAGAGCCACTTTAAGATGCATCACCTCTTCTTCTGGATTAAGGTGCTTACCACTATAGAAGCTTAATCCCCTGGTGGAGGAGGGATCCACCACACTCAACTTCCAGGGGGCCTTTTCTTTGTATCATGGGTTAAAAGGGACACATATGAAAATTCTGTGCTCACCCAAGAAGCTTTTTGTTCCAAACAGATGTCTCATAGCAGCCCCCATCCCCCAACCCTTTAGTCTTCAGGATCTCTAGTGGATATAGAATTGTGGCAGTACAACACTACTACACGACCATGTAGAACTGCACAGTAAGCAAATAAGTGATTAATTAATAATGGATGAACTAATAATACTGGACATTTGTAATTTTTCTGTCTCATAGAGCTCCATGATGTCCTGCCCACCCCTTTTTATTTTATTTAGCTCTGTATTCCTGTCCTTCACAAGCAATATGAATTTCTCAGTGTAGACAATAAGCTGATTATTATACAAAGCAGAGTTCGGATACTTGCGCCTGTTCTAACCCAATCTTGTGTAAGAATGATGAGAGATGAGACAAACCTGCCTGTAATAACTTATACATTTCTTTGTTGATGTAATAATAAAAAAATATTATATATATTTACACACACACACACACACACACACACACACACACACACACACACACACTTATTTGTCTTTCTCTGTAAGGTTAAAATCCATTATATAATGTTTAAGTACAATGGTTCTTGAATGTTCAGGCAAGTAAACCTACTAACATTTAATTACCACTATTGGATAAGTTGTATAGGTAGTTTCCACATTATTTTAATTGATCTTTCTCTCCCAATATATATATATATACTATCTACACATTTTATTGATTTATTTAGGAAACAAAAATTGTTATCAGTGTTATTATAATTATTATTATTTTTTTTATTATTATTGAAATATAGACAGTCTATTATCAACAGCCACCAATGTATGGAATACAAATGTATAAAATATGAGCTGCGGTATGTTCTGAGTAGTGACTGTTATATCTCTGTATTTCTGCATTGCAGGTTGTATCGCCTTTAACCGATAGCTCAGAGTTTGTGCTAATATGTAGTGGAAACAATATGGAGGCTCATATGGGCTTTTCTGCCTTGAAATCAGTTCCTTTTATGGAAAGCAATGGGGCTTCTGCCTTGGATATTGGCCAAGTGATGGGTTTGGGAGGCGTTGTCCGACTTTGGGCCAGTCAGCTTCTATGCAGGGAATACCAGCATCTCCCATAGAAAGCATATTGGTATGATTTAGGGAAGAGCCCTCAAAATATTATGGATAATGTAAATTGTGCACTATTCTGAATGAAGCAATGCATAAAGAAAAGACAAATGTATAGATAGAAACATAATGTGTGTGTATGTATATATACACATATATGTATATATATATGCACAAACATATATGTATGTAGACTCAAACATATATGTACAGACACATATATATGTAATACATATAGCTGGCTAAATAAATATAAATATATATATATATGTATATATATATATATATATATATATATATATATATATACATATTCAGGCTATATTTATGGATTTATTGACATATTATTCAGTTCCCTTGGTTCCACATGCAGTGATCTTTGTCATCTGCTTATAATGTATCTGTAAGTGCTTCTATTCATATGCCTATGCTCCTGGTTATTACAGCAACATTAACCACTACAAGGAGAGACTGAAACGCTGCAGGATTAAGATAAAGCCATCAGTGCTCTATAATTTCCTTTATTGCACTGAATATTCGCATGACACAATATTGTATGGCTCTTATCCACCCATAACGTCCTCACAAAGCAGGAAATGTGGTTCTTTACCGAGTGGATTTTTCCACTCACTGGGAACTTACAATGACAAGCTTTGATAAGTGGCTGCTATATATAAGATTGTTCTGAGAATTTATTATAGGAAACAATGTATAATGTAAGCCCTAACCTGTACATTAGGTAACTAGAAACACTGTTATAGCAATTCTGTCACTAGTAATGTTCATAAACAGAGACTTTGGTGTTTATTGTCTTGTTTATCATATATAAAGGGCATCCCCACTCACATCTAGGAATACAGAATAACGTCCCAGAATTTCTGTTATTTATTACATTATTACATTGTCTTATGTACTATGAGAAGGTGGAATAATTTGCGCTCATAATAAAATATAATATATGCATATCAATGTTCGTATTATTAATTATAATGCTAAGTATAATACATCTAGTGTCTATAAGCATTACTATCATGTCTACAGACTCTTAGATATTCGTCTTTCGTTACATTACTATCCATTCAGCTTATATGCACTTAGCATAGCTTTAAAGGAGCAGACAGAACCCGAATAAGAGATACCCATAACGTACAATATACTATATTATTTTGCCTATTTATATTTAATGTTATTTTACTTTTTGTTAGCATTTTCTAGCAAACTATGGAGAAACAACATATTTATATCTAACTCAGTAATTTATTTTATATGATTTGACGTAAATTATTAAAAGAGCAGCCACAACCGCAACACACTCCTAAACATTTGTAAAAATGAATGAATGAATAAATACATAAATAAATAAATGAGAAGATAAATAGAAGAAATATCTCGTCTAGATAGATAGCTATTGGACAGATACATATTTAGGAAGATAGATATTGGTTAGATAGATAGATAGATGATAGATAGATAGATAGATAGATAGATAGATAGATAGATAGATAGATAGATAGATTGAAGATAGTAGATAGCTATGAGAAAGACGGATGGATAGATTACATAAATAGATAGATATTGGATAGATAGATAGATAGATAGATAGATAGATAGATAGATAGATAGATAGATAGATAGATATTGTATAGACAGAGATAGATATTTGATAGATAGATTGATAGATAGATTGATAGATGATAGATAGATAAATAGATTGATAGATAGATTGATTGATAGATAGATTGATAGATGATAGATAGATAGATAGATAGATAGATAGATTGATTGATAGATACACGTATTTAAATGAATAAGAGATGATAGGTAGATTGATGGTATATATCTATATATCTATAAATATAGTTTTATCAGAGTTTTTCGTGTCCAGATTTTTGTAAATGTTAATTTTTATCTGACTGAAAACTCCTCAAGGAAGAAATTATGCCGGTGCCACTTTGTCGGTGATTAGGCAAAAAATGAAGAGTCTGATAGACAAAAGAAATGCGATGCGCGCATTTGGCTGTTAGTAATGCCTGATGTAAAGGTGGACTTCAGAGCCATATTTCATATACTTACTTCTAAGTTACTGTATTTTTGACAGGCAAATAGTGATGAGTAATGGATGTTTGAACACTCATCTGTCTGAATATCAGACGCTTGAAAATGGAAATAAATCTTGTGTTAATCTGACATATCCTCCTGCCTGGGCGAGTACCCTGTAATTTCTGGCTCTACTGTAATAGGGAAGCTGGGATCTAATGCTGGGGTTATGGTGTAACTCCTCCAGACAATGGAGACATGAGCAGTATGGCAATTCAGGATGTGAGATCCTCTCTCCATTCACAATGGGCACAGGAAGCAGAGTGTAATGGGGCCTGGACGGAGAGGTGCTGCTGTTGTAAACACCACAGGTTTACTGTCCTGGCAGATAAAGCCATCAGAAGGATGCGACCCAGCCAGGAGACACAGACAATAGGCCCATAATCCTCCCATTCACCAGTGCAGACACTGCTCGGAAGGCCAAGTTCAAATGCAGCAGAGCAGCCGCCTCATCTCCCTGGTCAGCAGCCGCCCCGGCCATTTGGCCTGAAGGTGAACAGAGGAGGGAGAGGCCAAGATGCCAGAGAGGAACAGCCCCAAACCCAGAGCATGCAACTTATAGGCACAAGCTGCCACAGCCATGTCTGCAAATAGATGTGGAGATAAAATAGTGATAATAGCTGCAGACAATGCTATAGTCTATCTGCAATATTACTAAAAAACACCAGCTTAGGGAACTATCTATCTATCTATCTATCTATCTATCTATCTATCTATCTATCTATCCATCTATCTATTATCTATCTATCTATCTATCTATCTATCTATCTATCATTATTAATTATTATTATTATAGTGCCATTTATTCCATGGCGCTTTACATGTCTATCTATCATCTATCTATCTATCTATCTATCTATCTATCTATCTATCTATCTTCTATCTAACATCTATCTATTTATCTATCTATCTATCTATCTATCTATCTATCTTCTATCTATCTATGAATCTATCTATTATCTATCTATCTATCTATCTATCTATCTATCTATCATCTATCTATCTATTATCTATCATCTTCTATCTATCTATCTATCTATCTATCTCTCTATCTCTCTGTCCATTATCTATCTATCTATCTATCTATCTATCTATCTATCTATCCATCCATCTCCTCCTAACTATCTTTCTATCTATGAATCTATCTATCTATCTATCTATCTATCTATCTATCTATCTATCTATCTATCTATCATCTATCTATTATCTATCATGTATCTATCTATCTTCTATCTATCTATGAATCTATCTATCTATCTATCTATCTATCTATCTATCTATCTATCATCTATCCATCTATTATCTATCTATTATCTATCATCTATCTATCTATCTATCTATCTATCTATCTATCTATCTATCTATCTCTCTGTCCATTATCTATCTATCTATCTATCTATCCATCCATCTCCTCCTATCTATCTTTCTATCTATAAATCTATCTATCTATCTATCTATCTATCTATCTATCTATCTATCTATCTATCATCTATTATCTATCATCTATCTATCTATTATCTATCAATCTATCTATTATCTATGTATGTATCTCTCCATCTTCTATCTTTCTATCTATCTATCTATCTATCTATCTATCTATCTATCTATCTTTCTATCGTTAACCTCTGTATTATTATTAATAGCTAGCAAAAGGTAGCCCTAATCTGCTTGGTGAGAACAGTAGCTTTTTCAAATAAACAACATTTAGATGCCCTGATTGATGATATGAAGACACAGGTACCCAGATTCTGATTTTGTAATGGATTCTACTCTGCATTCAACACTGTTATTCATTGCCCTTTGTTTGGAGCATAAGCAATAAAGGACTATTCAGCTAGAAGTCGAAGCAGTCTATTAGGACAGGGAATATGTTTTACTGGTAGGATATTTATATATACAGAGCAGGAAATGTAATGTTCATAACCGTGTAGCACTTGTACATGTTGTCTTCCCGAAGATCACTATGGCTTTAACGTTGTAATAATTGGTCAAGAAATTTTATCCCAACACTTTTAGAAAGGTCATCAGCATACTAAAATGTCAGGTAGACTCGAACCTCCATGTTATGTGACAACTACTTATTAAGTCTTTAAGATGCCCCTATCCTATAGCACAAGGCCAAAACAAGCAGTCTGATGGTAACAAAGATGGACAGAAAGAACTACCTCAAGGTAAATTGTCTATCTATCTATCTATCTATCTATCTATCTATCTATCTATCTATTATCTTTCTGTCTGTCTATCTATCTATCTATCTATCTATCTATCTATCTATCTATCTATCTATCTATCTATTCTACCTCTTTATTTATCTTCAGTAACTCTCTATTATAACTATCTGTTTATATATCCGTTATTTTTTATCTGTTCATCTATCTACCTCCTGTCTATTTCTTTCTAATTATCTGTCTATAGCACCTTTTTATTCTATTTTCTATGATCTATGCACTAATCTATCTCTCTGTCTATCTATCTATTTATCTATTGCTGTAATCTATCTATCTATCTATCTATCTATCTATCTATCTATCTATCTATCTATCAATCTATCTATCTATCTATCTTGTGTGTGCGTACACACACACACACACACACACACACACACACATATATATATATATATTTATTTATTTATTTATACATATATATATATATATATATATATATATATATATATATATATATATATATATATATATATATATATATATAATGATACCAACAAGGTCTGCTGACATCCAGGTCTCATCAACATGCATGACCAATGACCACACATGTACTCTCTCTCACTCCCTCTCTCTCTCTCTCACTCTCTCTCTATACACACACACAATATATAATATTATTCTGATCTAGGGTGTCTATATTTCGGTTACTATTGTAATTTTATGTTAGGTTATTGTGAGATGTGCACAGACATTAAGCTTAAACCCTACAAAAGATGTATACACTGTGTTGTCCAAACACTTTCCATAAATTATAAAGGAGAGATGGAAAGAAGATCAACACATATATAACAGATATATTGAGCTAATGGACATATAGATGTGTATAAAACACATATATAGGTAGATACACAGAAGTAATATGGAGGAGTACGTGCATTGTTTCCAGATGACACCACACATCTGCAGCATGGAGCGGACACGCGGAGTGTAGTGGGTTTAGTTATAAATGGATATTGTTATAGAAGTTGTTATTGTTATGA